>NC_087202.1:105703817-105733817 GCF_015104395.2 Macrobrachium nipponense | reverse complement strand
CATTTATACTCTGATCGTCTTTTTAACTATATTGACATGTTAACATAGCTACATTATGGTGTCTGGTGCCACAAAAATCAGAAAAACATAAGGAAATTATAGATTTTCGTTGATTTACAAGAAATATTTAGGTATGTGATGTATGGCGATGGCAGGCAAGAAATAACGACATGCCGATTTCCATCACTCCAGATGCAACCGCCTTACTTATGCCCACCTTTGGTATGACCAGCATGTGCCTGTGTAAGAGACTCTCCTGCCACGCCCAAAAGGGGGCTGTAAAGAACCACGCCCGCACCTAACATCGGGAGACTTCTTGTACAGATGTTCAGCAAAGTACAGAAAGAGGCTTCTGGGATATTGAATGGGGATGGTGTTACCTCTCTCTGTAGATAACTTGGTTCTTAGAGGACTGTAGGATTGGTCTGGAGGTATGTAAGGAAGGGCGGGGGCACTGGGACTGTGAAAAGGTAGGAGGAGGCTTAAAATCTTTTCATAGCACGACGGTGCAATGGTCGTTGTGGGGCGTTGTATGCTGCTCTCCTGACGGCGGTGGGGAGGAGGAAGGTCTCCTGTGTGACGTTCATACTGGGCTTCTCCCTCCCGATGTGCAGCGCTTCTGAGATTCGCAAACGACGTAGATCGGGTGCTTGATCGATAACCTCGAAGTTACCGACGATGTCGCAGCGGCGGATTCTTTTATCACGTGCAGTCCTTGCATGACTGAATATCGTTCCTTCCTGCGCGGGACAGTAGATCCTCTTCGAGAGGCGCATTGACGTCATCCCGATGTAAGTTCCGAGGCATCCTCGGATTGGGCACGTGTATCTGTAGATGACGTTCGTCTCCTTCAAGGGATCCTGCGACGGTGCGGGGTTATTCTGTATAATAAGGCTGCATGTCTTCTTACTCTTATAGGGTATAACCAAGTTGATCTGTTTGTTGTTGTCGGTCGGGAAACGTGGTTTTTAATTATTTCCCGTAGGGCTCGCTCGTCTTTTTTATATTGCCGATGGAAGGTTCCCTTGTAGAAAAAAAAAGATAATTTTCTGCTGGGGGTCTGGGCGAGGTTCCTGTAGGTACCATTTCTGCATACTCTTCGTAAAGACGTTCTGGATGATGCGGTTGGAGTGTCCGTTGTTTACTCGGACCTGGGCTGCGCGTTCCATTTCCTTATGGGTTTCTGTCCATGTCGAACAATGGGAGAGAGCTCTCCTAACGTAGGTGCTGATGGTGGTGTCCTTATAACGTTCAAGGCATTCACTCTCGTCGTTTAAACACATTCCCAGGTTCGTAGGCTTCGTGTAGACTCTTGTGGCGAAAAGAGCCTCCTTCTGTTCAACCAGGACGTCCAGGAAGGGAAGATGGCCGTCACGGCTATGTTCGATGGTAAAACGTAGACAGCTTTGGGTATGGAGGGCTTGACGTATCTCCTCGATCTCCTCCATCGTTCCTGCTCGGATGAAGGTGTCATTTATATATCTTACGTATATAGAAGGCTTCCTGATGCTCCTAAAGACGTCATCCTATTTAAAAGTTTGTAAACAGGACCACGAGGGGGATTCTATCGCTACAGATAAAATATGACATCAAAGTGGTTCTCTCTCTCTCTCTCTCTCTCTCTCTCTCTCTCTCTCTCTCTCTCTCTCTCTCTCTCTCTCCTGATACTTCTTGGTGCCGGCGTGCCACCTCGATGGCTGCGTGTTGAATTCTCGTCCATTCCATTGAGGTGTGAGAGATGTGTATTTCTGGTGATAGAATTCAACTCTCGACGTGGTTCGGAAGTCACTTAAAGCCGTTGGTCCCGTTGCTGAATAACCACTGGTTCCATGCAACGTCAAAACACCATACAAAGTAACCTTTATGGTCTGATACCACAGTCCCTGAGGATATATGCTTGATCGTTTTTATCACTAAGCTCCTCCCCATTTATATACTGATCGTCATTTTTCAGTTGTCAAAGAGGGAAGGCGTCTTTTTAACATTGTTGACCTTTAAACATAGCTACATTGTGGTGTCTGGAGCCACATAATTCAGGAAAACATAAGGAAATGTTTAGATTTTCATTGATTTCCAAGAAATATTTCGAAGGTGACGTCATATCTGTAGTATGACGTCTTCATCCGTATAAAACAGAGATTTCTTTAAAGATTTACAATTACAGTTACCTAAAAAATGTGCAATGAATAACATTTCACTTACAAATACTACAAGCCTGCCTTCATCACACAACCGCCCAGGTGTAAAGGGGGCGTGGCCTAGGCAGGCAAGAAATGACAAAACGATTTCCTTCGCTCCAAATGCAACCACTTTACTTATGCCCACCTTCTGCATGACTAGCATGCGCTTGTGTAAGAGACTCTCCTGCCACGCCCAGGAGGGGGCTATAAAGAACCACGCCCGCACCAAACATCAGGAGATTTCTCGTACTAATGTTCAGCAAAGTACTCAAAGAGGATTCTTGGATATTGAGAGGGGATGACGCTACCTCTCTCTGTATATACCTTTGTTCCTGGAGGACTGTAGGATTGGTATGGAGGTATGTAAGTAACTACGGGGACCCTGGGACTGTTAAAAGGTAGGAGGAGACTTAAAATCTTGTCCTAGCAGGACGGGATAACTTCCAAAGTATGTACCTTAGAGCGGTGAGGTCGGGTGACTTTTGACCAGATAGTAGGCAAGAACATCTTAACGTGGTTGAGGCTTCCTTTGTGACGAATTTGTGCCTGTCAACCCGAGCTCCGTAAGGAATCTCATCCTCGCGAATGATGGTTATTTGCGCGCTAGTATCATCGAAATCTCGGACCTGGTGGGCAGGATAGCCACCTCTTGGAGGTGCAGTAAATATAGGGCTCTACTCTGGAGGCCCTTCTAGAACTGAATGATTGTCCGTCCCTGTCATTGCAATGGCAGTAACCGCTGCTGCTTTCCTGGGGCATATCGACCAGGAAGCGTTGTGACCATGCACTTTGCACAAGTCGTAGAAACTCTGGCTGAAGTCGTGCTTGGGTCCATCTTCTGTTGTACTTTTGTCATCTGAATCATGGCTACTACGAAGAGTAGTGGGGAAAGTGTGTCGCTCTGGAAGATCCCTCTCCTGATTTTAACCTCTCCCAGTCTTATCCTAGACCAGGTCCGAGATTTCGATGATACTAGCGCGCAGATAGCCATCATTCGTGAGGATGAGATTCCAGTTGCCAATTGTATTTTTGAGGAGCTGATGGTGCTTTCCTCTGCCCCATATATATTCAAGGATCCTGCTTATTATCAGTATTTTATTGTTCTAAATATTATTTTTTCTTTTTTCTTTTTATACTTATTATATTTAATTGAATTGTTTTTATTTTTTATTTTTTGTTATATATTTTATTTTATTTTTTAATCTTTTTATCTAAATTATTATTTATTTATATTTTACTTATTATTCATTTCATCATTTTATATGGTTTACATTAAATTTATTTTTATTTTAAATATTTTTATTTCAATTTATTATTATTATTTTATTAGTTGTATTTTTTTTTTTATATTTTTGTATATTTTATTATTAATATTTTTATTTTATATATTATTTTATTTCTGTTATTTATTTTTATTTATTTTTTATTTTTATTTTTAATATTATTATTTCATTTTTTCAATAGTTTTATTTTTTATCATTTTTCATGTGCATTATATTTATCTTATTATTATTATTATTATTATTATTATTATTATTATTATTATTATTATTATTATTATTATTATTATTATTATTATTATTATTATTATTATTATTATTATTATTATTAATTTTTTATTTTTTATAATTCATAGAATTATTTTTATTAATTTAATCTAATTTTTTATTTCTGTTTCTTTTTATTTATTTTTTCTCAAATTTGTTATTTTTTTTTATTTTTATTTTTGCTTTATAGGAATTTTATTTTTTATATTATTTTTATTTTTATATTTATTTTATTTTATTTTATTTTTATATTCAATACAGTTATTGGTATTGTTTTATTTTTATTATATTTATGTATTTAATCGTGTTTAGTTATTAATTGATTTTTATTTTATGATTATTTATTTATTTATTTAATTTATTTTGATATATTTTTATTGATTTTATTTATTCGTTTTTTATTTATTTTTATTGATTATTATTTATTTGTTTTTATTTATCAATAAATCTTTATGCATTTGCTGATTTCATTAGTTTTCTTTTTTATTTTTATTTATTCTTTTTTATTTTTTTTATTTGTTGATTTTTATTAATTTATATTTATTTATTTGTTATTCAATGTTTATTTAAATATTTATATATACTCATTTTTATTAATTAATTAATTCTTTTATTTATTTTTATTTATTCATTTTTATTACTTAATTTATTTTATATATTTATTTATTTATTTTTTATTTGTTTTTTTATTTATATATTTTTATTTATTTATTTATATATTTATTTATATATTTTATTTATGTTAATTATTACTTTATTTAATTATTATTTTGTACATATATATATATATATATTTATATACTATTTATTAAATTATTTATTTTTATATATTCAATTATTTTTATTTAATTATTTTTTATTTATTTTATTTTATTTATTTCTTATTTCAATTTTTATTCATTTATTTTTCATTCATTTATATTTTTGTGTTATTAATTAATTAATTTTTATACATTTATTTTTTATTTATTTTTTATGTATTTTAATTAATTCATATGTTTTTTTTCTTTATTTATTCATTATTATTTATTTATTTATTTATTTATTTATTTATTTCATTTTATTCATTATTTTATTTATTTAACCTTTTCTTAATTTATCCCTTCATTAATATTATTTTTATATTTGTTTATTTTATGCTTATTTGTTTAATGTAGTTTTTTATTTTTTATTTTTTATTTTTATTTATCTATTTGATTTTATTAATTTTATTTTATCTATTTATATTTATATATTTATTTATTTATTTTTCTTTTTATTTATTTTTATTTTTTTATTTATTTTTCTCTATTTCTTTATATATTTGTATTTTTTAAATTTTTATTTTATTTCTTTTTATTTATTTCTTTATTTAGTTTTATTTATTATTTGATTTATTTATTTATTTTATTTTTATTTATTTCCATTTATTTATTTATTTATTTATTTTTATTTATTTGTATATTTAATTATTTTTATTTATTTATTTATTTATTTATTTATTTATTTATTTATTTTATTTTATTTTATATATGTATTTATATATATTTATTTACTTTTATTTATTTATTTTAATATATTTGTTTATTTGATCAATTTACAACAATTAATTTATTCTGTGTATTTATTATTTTACTTCTTGTTTATTTATTTATTTCTAGTTATTTATGAATTTTATTTATACTATTTTATATTTATTTTATTTATTTTTTATTTAATTTACTTTACCTATGTATTTATTTATTTATTATTATCATTATATTTATTTATTTAATTTAATTAACTTTATTTATTTTATACTATTCATATTCATTATTTTATTTATTATATTCTTTTTTATTTTTATATATTTTATTTATATATTTTCATTTATTCTTATTTATATATTTATTTTTATTTATTTACTTTATTTCTATTTTATTTATTTATTTTTTATTTTATTTATTTATTTAGTTTATTTATTTATTTGTTATTTTTATATATTTATATTCATTTTATTTTCATTTTTATTTATTTTTTTTTTATTTATATATATGTTATTTATTTTTCATTTATGTATTTTTGTATTTATTTTCATTTATGAATTTTTGTATTTATTTTCTATTTATGTATTTATTTTGTATCTATTTTTCTTCCATTTATTCATTTTTTTTATTTTTTTTATTTACATATTCATTTATTCATTAATTTTTTATATATATTTATGTATTTATTTATTAATTTTATATACTTTTCATTTATTTATTCATTTATTTTTATTTTTTTACTTTTATATATTTTATTTTATTTTATTTTATTTATTTATTATTTTTATGTACTTTTCATTTATTTTTATTTATTTATTTATTTATATTTATTATTTATTTATTCGTTTTTATCTATTTATTTATTTCGATTTATTGGTTATTTTCATGATTTTTTTATTATTTTTAGTTATTCCTACTTTTATTTTCATTATTATTTTTTTTCATTATTAATATTAGTTTGTTATTCATAATCTTTTTATTTTCATATATATTATTTTTATTTTGAAGTTCTATTATTTATTATTTTAACTTTAACTTGTTTGTTTTAAGTTATTTTTCTAGTTTTTAATAAAATATGTTTTATTTTTTACATTTATTGATTAGTAGTTAATTAAAGTACATTTCGTTATTTTTACCTTTATTCCTGAAGTAAACCATCTTTTAATCATGTTTTATTAAAAGTAATTGCTACCTCAGCTGCAGTAATATTATGTAAGTCTATTTTAATGATTATTAAAGTAAATTCTAATTCAATTAAAAGATGCCAGAGGTTTTAGTTAAATATTCGTTGCATAACCCGTAGAGATTTTCAAGATTCGATTTTTATTCCAAGTCTGGATTCTGACTATTCCTTGGTACTACTTAAACAGGGTATTAGAGCGCCTATGGAGGTGATTTGCACATGCAAGACGATGATCAGTGTACATATGAACATTTCAGTCTCTACAGTAAATATGATATCATAGTCATCAATGTCATACTCTCTCTCTCTCTCTCTCTCTCCCGATATTACATATTATTTTACTCTTTTTATCTTTATAATTGTCATAATTATTATTATAATTATTATTATTAATTTATATCATTATTATTGTGTTAATTGTATTTATGATTTTATTTTATCTATTATTTTTACTTTTTTATCATTTTAATTTTTATATCAAAGATATTACCAATATTTGATTATTTTTGTTTTTATTATTTTTATATCAATTTTTAATATTTGTATCGTGAGTTTTTTTATTATATATTTCATTAATTTTATTCATAACTGTTATTTTTAATAATTTTTTGTTTTTGTATATTTTATTTTAATTATATTATTTTTATTTTTGTTAATCTTATATTATTTATTTTTGTTTTTCTAAATATTATTATTTTACTTTTATTATTATTATTATTTTTTTATTTCTATTATTTTTTATGCGAATTATATTAACTTTTATTATTGTTTTTTATGCTTTTATTTTTATAATTTAAATAATTATTCTTTTTATTTTATTTTCATTTTTTATTTATATTACGTTTATTTTTACTTTTATTTTACTTTCCTTTTTTATTGATATGCTTAGTTTCTGCTAATTATTATTTTTTTATTGTTGCTATTATTTTCTTATTTTTCTATATTTATTATAGTTATCAGTATGGTTTTATGTTATTTTATTATTATCTATTTTATTATTTTAAATTGCTTTTATTTTTATTTTTTATTATTTATATTTTACTTATTATTATTCATCATTTAATTTTCTTTTTATTAAATTTATTTTTTATGCTAAATATTTTTGTTTTAATTTATTATTATTAATTTTATTAGATTTTATTTATTTTCTATTATTTTTAATTTCCTTATTATTTCATTATTTTTATTTTTTTAAATTATTTTGCTATTATTTTAAATATTTTTTATTTTATTATTATAATTATTATTATTATTATTATTTTTATTATTATTATTATTATTGCTATTATTATTATTATTATTATTTTTTTTTAATTTATTTTTTTTTTTGCTCTATCACAGTCCTCCAATTCGACTGGGTGGTATTTATAGTGTGGGTCCGGGTTGCATCCTGCCTCCTTAGGAGTCCATCACTTTTCTTACTATGTGTGCCGTTTCTAGGATCACACTCTTCTGCATGAGTCCTTGAGCTACTTCAGCCTCTAGTTTTTCTAGATTCCTTTTCAGGGATCTTGGGATCGTGCCTAGTGCTCCTATGATTATGGGTACGATTTCCACTGGCATATCCCATATCCTTCTTATTTCTATTTTCAGATGTTGATACTTATCCATTTTTTCCCTCTCTTTCTCTTCAACTCGGGTGTCGCATGGTATTGCGACATCAATAAGTGATACTTTCTTCTTGACTTTGTCAATCAACGTCACGTCTGGTCTGTTTGCACGTATCACCCTATCCGTTCTGATACCATAGTCCCAGAGGATCTTTGCCTGATCGTTTTCTATCACTCCCTCAGGTTGGTGCTCGTACCACTTATTACTGCAAGGTAGCTGATGTTTCTTGCACAGGCTCCAGTGGAGGGCTTTTTCCACAGATTCATGCCTCTTTTTGTACTGGTTCTGTGCAAGTGCCGGGCATTCGCTTGCTATGTGGTTTATGGTTTCTTTTTTCGTATTGCACTTCCTACATATGGGAGAGATGTTATTTCCGTCTATCGTTCTTTGAACATATCTGGTTCTTAGGGCCTGATCTTGTGCCGCTGTTATCATTCCTTCAGTTTCCTTCTTGAGCTCTCCCCTCTGTAGCCATTGCCATGTGTCATCGCTGGCTAGTTCTTTAGTCTGTCTCATGTATTGTCTGTGCATTGGTTTGTTGTGCCAGTCCTCTGTTCTGTTTGTCATTCTCCTGTCTCTGTATATTTGTGGGTCTTCGTCTACTTTTATTAGTCCTTCTTCCCATGCACTCTTTAGCCACTCGTCTTCACTGGTTTTCAGATATTGCCCCAGTGCTCTGTTCTCGATGTTGACGCAGTCCTCTATACTTAGTAGTCCTCTCCCACCTTCCTTTCGTGTTATGTATAGTCTGTCCGTGTTTGCTCTTGGGTGTAGTGCTTTGTGTATTGTCATATGTTTCTTGGTTTTCTGATCTATGCTGCGGAGTTCTGCCTTCGTCCATTCCACTATTCCTGCGCTGTATCTGATTACTGGCACTGCTAATGTGTTTATGGCTTTTATCATATTTTCGACGTTGAGTTTTGACTTAAGTATCGCCTTGAGTCTCTGCATATATTCTTTCCTGATCGTGTCCTTCATCTCTTGGTGTTTTATATCCCCTCCTTCCATTATTCCCAGGTATTTGTATCCTGTCTCATCTATGTTGCTCCCATCTGGTAGCTTTATCCCTTCAGTTCTCGTTACTTTGCCTTTTTGTATGTTGACTAAGGCGCAATTTTCTATTCCAAACTCCATCCTGATGTCCCCAGATACAATCCTCACAGTCTGGATTAGGGTATCTATTTCCTTGATGCGCTTACCATACAGCTTGATGTCGTCCATGAACATCAGATGGTTGATTCTGTTGCCTCTTTTCTTGAGTTGGTACCCAGCATCCATCTTCTGTAGTACTTTTGTCATGGGAATCATGGCTACTACGAAGAGTAGTGGGGACAGTGAGTCGCCCTGGAAGATCCCTCTCCTAATATTAACTTCTGCTAGTCTTATTCCAGAGCTTGTAAGTATTGTATTCCAGATGCGCATTGTATTTTTGAGGAAGCTGATTTTGTTTTCCTCTGCCCCATATATTTTCAGGCATTCTATTAGCCATGTCGAAGGCTTTCTTATAGTCTATCCATGCCATGCTTAGGTTGGTTTTCCTGCAGCCTTTCTGTTGGTGGGGGATGGTGCTTGTCTCCTCTAGGTAGTTGTATAGCCTTTCACTGATGATACCTGTTAGTAACTTCCACATTATTGGTAGGCAGGTGATAGGCCTGTAGTTACTGGCTATATTTCCCTTACTCTTGTCTTTTTGTACTAAGGATGTTCTTACTGTGGTCATCCATTTGGGTGCATGGTGATTTGAGATACAATGCTGGAGTTGTTCTGCTATAAGTGGGTGTAGGGCCTTGAATTTGTTTTTGAGCCAGTATCCATGAACTTCATCGGACCATAGGGCTTTCCAGTTTGGCATTTTTCTTTAGTTGGTGTCTGACTGTGTCTGTCGTGATCTCTGTGAATCTTTGTTTTATTCTCCCTGTTTCTTCTTCCTTGACTGCCTGGAGCCATGTTGCATGTTTGTTGTGTGATACCGGATTGCTCCATATGTTTTCCCAGAGTCTCTTACTTGGTTCGGCTTCAGGAATTTCTGGGTGGTTGTCTTCCCCTCTTAGTTGGCTGTATATTCTTTTCTGGTTGGTTCCGAATAGTTTGTTCTGTTGGTATCTATTATTATCATTATTATTATCATTATTATTATCATCATTATTATTATTATTATTATTATCCAGAAGATGAAAACTATTCATACGGAACAATCCCAGATGAACTATTTACTCGAAATTCAAGCTTCCAAAGAATATGGTGTTCTTTAGTAAGAAGTAACAGAAGGTAATGAGAAATACAGAAGAGATAGCTTGTTAGAAAGACAATAAATTAACAATTAAATAAATAAATAGAAATATAAGGAAACTATCAAAATATAAGAATTGTATTAGGAAAGCAATGCATTCCTTCTTCGCTGAACTTTTGAACCTCCAATTGCACGACATTCTCATGGAGGGTGTTCCACAGTCCAACGGTGTGCGGAATAAAGGACCTCTGGCACTGAGGAGTTCGACAGCGGGGCAGGCTGCTGTTCAGCAAATGTGGTTGCTCTCGGCAGGTAAAAGAAGATCAAGTATGATTTGTTGATGTGAGAAACCATCCATCAGTTGTCCAAGTCATAACTTCTAATATTAAGAAACAGAAACCTATCACAACGAACTACTCTATCTAAAAGAGATGATTTTCTGTCAATAGTAGGCCTCCACACAGGACAGCAGTGTTCTAGTAAAGGAAGGACAAATGGCCTATTAAAGGTTGCGTTGATTTTACCGCTTATAAATATGAAATATTTGAGGCCCATAAGTACAATAACTAGCTTTTGCAAGGCATATGGTGACACATTCATTAGAAGTTTCTATTCCGAGAGCACTTGAAGGACATGCATAATTTTATTGTAAAGCTAGGATAAATTGTCTCTAGGGTTTCTTGTAGACTTGTCGAACAGAAGAAGGGGAAGAAGTTGATGAAATAAATATAGAGGAGGGACAAGTAGTCACTTGGTTTTGTTGTAGACTTGTCGAAAAGAAGTTGATCAGATAAAATGTGAAGGAGGAACAAATTGTCACTTGGTTTTCTTGTCGACTCGTCAGAAATACGAAGAAGATGGTGGAATATAGACGAGGTGGAAGTGTGTGTGTGTGTGTGTGAGAGAGAGAGAGAGAGAGAGAGAGGACTGTGATAATAGGGAATGTTTTCTCTCCAGACACTGGGCGGAAATTTGACTCTTAATCCGATGCTTTTGTTTGAGTTTCTGAAGTCTTTTGGAAAGGTAAACGAAAATGGATTCATCCCGTGTTATGGTTTCAATTTGTCCCTCCGAATGGCTTCACCTGGCTGTCTTTTGTTATTATTATTATTAACTGTTTTTTCCTCGGTCATACTATTCGACTGAGTTGTATTTGTAGTGTGGGGTTCCTGGGGAGTTCATCACTATGTGCGCCGTTTCTCTATTATTATTATTATTATTATTATTTATTATTATTATTATTATTATTATTATTATTATTATATTATTATTATTATTATTCAGAAGATGAACCGTATTCACCATCATCTCACTTTCTAATGAACACCGTATTCACTAGAAGCCTAATTTTCAGTCAATGGCCCCTGTGACTTTGTTCCAGGGGAGGCGCTGTAATACGTTGCTACTGAATGGCTTGATCCTGTGTTTACATTGTTGGTCTCGTGGTGTTAGTTTGGGGTTGACAGCCATGAATTCGCAGGTTCCTTTTAGACTACATTGTTGGTTCTACATGTATATTTTGATTCTACATGTATATTGACTACATGTATATTTTTATTCTGCATGTACACTGATTCTACGAGTATATGTTGATTCTGTATGTAGATATGTTGATTCTGCATGTATATGTTGGTTCTACATGTATATTGATTTTACATGTGCATGTTGATTAAACATGATATTTATTCTACATGTATTAATTGACTACATGTCTTTGTTGATTCTACATGTATATTGATTTTGCATGCACATTGATTTCTACTTGTATATTAATCAACATGTATCATTCTCTAACATGTATTGTATGTTGATTCTACATTTGTAATTTCATTCTACATGTATCTGTTTGATTTCTACATGTGTTAATATTCTACGTGTATAATTCATTCTGCATGTGTTTTATTTTGATTCTACATGCACATTGATTCTACTGTTGAGATAACCACATTATTTAACTGGGTCATTGTAAAATTGCCAGTATTGTTTTCACATCAGAGGTGTATGTCATTTGAATTCACAGTTTACTTACTTGTATTAATTTATTGTTGCATTTTGTCCTTTCTTAATAACTTGTCCTTTCTTCCTGCATTTCCCATTAGCTTCTATTGCTTCTTTCGAATGACCATCGTATGTCTTGGAATCTTGAATTTCAAATTAGTGGCCCGTGTGCACTTGTTCCATATAAGTATGGTATATCTTGTAAATAATGATAATGATAATATATCATAAGAAAATAACTTTTCTGTTTTTCGTCGTGTAGTGAAGCCTTTATTCTATAATGTTGGGAAAAACACATTAAAAATGAGTGGTTGTAATACTGCTAGTGAATATTTATTCGCATCAGCTTCATAAGCCGAATTCAAGCGGATTTCTTTGAACTGATTCCATTTTTGCTGGAAAATACTGTTCATATTTTTCGTCGAGTCCCGAAGCCTTTTTTCTGGATGTTGAAAGACAAACGTTGAACTGGATGGTTCTAATATTAATATTGAGTATTTACAACATAGATCATTGAATCCTCCCTGGCTTATAACATCGATTTCTACACTTAAAAAGTGGTAATGCAGTTTTAAGCTTATTCACTATCAGTATCGTGTTTTATTATAATAATTATCAGACGAAGTGGCATTCCTTTGTAATAAACCGAATCTTCATGCCTCAAGTCCCTGTAGTGGACTTGTGCCGTCAGTGCACATCAAGCGGTGCACTGTAGGCATTACTTGAGTATCTTTGCAGCAGCGTGCCTTCGGCCATTAGCCGCAACCCCTTTCGTTCCTTTTACTGTACCTCCTTTCATATTCTCTTTCTTCCATCTTTTCTTCCATCCTCTCCTAGCAATTGATTCACAGTGCAACTGCGAGGTTTTCCTCCTATTACGCCTTTCAAACTTGTCTGTCAATTTCCCTTTGAGCGCCGAAGATGACCCCAGGGAAGGGTTCGAAAGCCTTTATCAAGTTTTTGTAAATTATACATGAACTTTTAACATTTTTATTATCGTGGACCCCTTCGAACAATAATAATAATAATAAAGGGATAAAAGCCCTGATAATTAAGATCAAGTTGCCGAAGTGTCTAAGTATACAATGCAATATAAACAAAATCCAAGAATATTCTTCCATTTGTAATATACTTAACTTTATGCAGAATGTTTGCTTCGACTTTGAAAGTCGACGAGGAACAATTGTTTGTATCGAATGTGCTTAAATATATATATATATATATCTATATATATATATATATATATATATATATATATATATATATATATATATATATATATATATATATTTATATATATATGTGTGTGTGTCTGGGTGTGTATGTATATATATATATATATATATATTATATATATATATATGGACTTATTGTTCATCTTAACCATTTCCCGAAGAACAAAACGTTTAAAGTATTTTTGTTTGTATGTTGTGGAAGCCTTAGAAAAATTATCCCTTTTCTGCACACGACTAATTGTTTTATGTATTCTGATTATTTTCATTCGTATAATACAAGCAGGCTATGAATGACTGATTTTCTTTAATGCACCATAGTTATTGTATTAGTGCTGAGTTCTATTAATATAACGATAGATTATAGAAAGTATATTGAGCTAGGAAAACCCATTGCTTGGAGATCAAATGTATTCAAAATCACATACGGTTTGGGAGCGTTCTGCTCCCTCCTCAGTGTGGAGACACTGAAAACCCAAATCGGTTTTAGTGTCCGAAACTGAATGTGGTATCGAATGCTTTTGTTCTCCATTTTATGTTTTTTTTTTTTTTCAAGATTCAAAGGTCGATGGTGATCCTTTATCATCATGTTAAGCTACTGGAAAATGCATCATGATTTGCTTTGCTTATTAGCCATTATTCGAGAGGGTCTGTCTTACAGAAGCGAATTGAACTCTTTAGACATGCTTTAGTCCTCAGCATGATATTGTCCCTTCGAAGTTTCGGAACATTAACCATAGGAAATGGAACATTTCCACCCTTTCTCTCTCTCTCCTCTCTCTCTCGCTCTCTCCTCTCATCATCTTCTCTCTCTTCTCTCTCTTTCTTTCTTGATACTACACATATTATTTTACTATTATATCTTTATTATTATTAATGATTATTATTATCATTATTATTTTGAATTCATATATTATTATCATTTCAATTGTATCTATAATTTTTATTTTTTTATCGTGATTAATTTTACTTTTCGTTATCATTTTAATTTTTATTATCAAAGTTATTACTAATATTTTATTATTTTTATTTTTATTATTTTTTATACTTATTCTTATTATTTTTATCGTGAACATTTATTATTATTATTTTATCAATTTTATTTATGTACTATAGTTTTATTCATTTTTTTTGGTTTTTAATGTTATTTTATTTTAAGTATTATTATTTGTATTTTGTTAATTTTATTTATTTTATATTTTTCTTAATATTATTATTTTATTATTATTGTTATTATCTGTTCGTAAATTCAGATTAAAACCGAGACTCCTCTGACGTCTTGCATATTGCATACTGCAGGAGGCGGACTGCTTTTCTTCCTCCATCAAACTTCATGAAATATTCAGCGTTCTGATCATCACAGAGCTTCGGAAAGCTCGCCCGGTCTTCCCTATATATATATATATATATATATATATAATATATATATATATATATATATATATATATATATATATATATATATATATATATATATATATGTGGTAACAAACAAAGCACGTTTTACCACAGCCTTTTTCATCCCTGTGTCATCCATTCCTAAAGGCGACAAATCAGAACATCGAGTCTTCATCAGCAGGCGAGAAACAAGCAAGAAACGCTTAATCGCCGTTGTCTTCATCCCCAAAGGAACTAGGGAAGACCGGGCGAGCTTTCCGAAGCTCTGTGATGATCAGAACGCTGAATATTTCATGAAGTTTGATGGAGGAAGAAAGCAGTCGCCTGCAGTATGCAATATGCAAGACGTCAGAGGAGTCTCGGTTTTAATCTGAATTTACGAACAGATAATAACAATAATAATAAAATAATAATATTAAGAAAATATAAAATAAATAAATTAACAAAAATACAAATAATAATACTTAAGATAAAATAACATTAAAAACCATGAATAAAACTAATAGTACATAAATAAAATTGATAAAATAATAATAATAAATGTTCACGATAAAAAAATCAATAAGAATATATATATATATATATATATATATATATATATATATATATATAATAATATATATATATATATATATCTATATATATCTATATATATATATATATATATATATATATAGATAATATATATATATATATATATATCTATATATATATATATATATATATATATATATTTATATATACATATGTAATGGGGGGATTCCCCCCCCCACTTTCCCCCCATTATTCATTAGGTAAGCGTGTGACATGAAACGGAAGGCAAACCAAAACACACAGCATTACACAGCCTCTCTCTCTCTCTCTATCTCTCTCTCTCTCTCTCTCTCTCTCTCTCTCTCTCGGCAACTCTAGCACCGACACCTCTCTCTCTCTAAGGAATCTCTCTCTCCCTCTCTCCAACCTCCCTCTCTCCATTCTAACAGGTAATGAAAATGAGAGAGTCGCATCATAACATTAACATTTATTAACAATGAATAAATAATGGATAATCAATTTAAGTAATCAAAGTCTTACAGACTAATCTCAAAAAAACCCCGAATAGTAAAAATGTCCAGTCACCAAAAAGTCTACACCCATCTGGGAACTCTTTTGTCCCAGTTCTGCCAAAACTGCCAGAATCGTCTGTTTCAAAGATACAGAACACATCCGGTAAGTACACACAAGTTTAGCAACAAAATCTAAAGATCAGATATTCTGAAAAATGTCAAACAGACAAGAACCAGTCTTTGGCTAAAGTACTCTTAACACTCACCCAAGCAACCGGAACACTTAAACACAGTTAATTAAAACTCTCCGGTGAGCACCACGGCATCTTGCCTTTGTCTCCAAGATCCTCTATCAAAATCCCCCCATAGACTTGCGTATGAAACTATTAAAGGGAAGAGGCGCACACGCACATACGAACGCACAGTTCGTTAGCGCCTCGCAACACTAGTTGCATCCAGTTTCACAAAGGCACTTTGAGAAGAGTTCATAAAACTGTCGTACATTGACTTGTCCAACTAAGCAGATTTATCTTATGCCATCCCTAGAATCTCATTGTTCAGCTACTCTCAGGTCGTCGCTCCTCACTGTTCTCCACATTCCATAGGTCACAGAGAACACATGGACAATATATTATTAATCAAAAACCCTAGGCCTTACATAGCTCGGCCACCTAATGCTAGCCCCTGCCTAGCAAAATTGCTTATATAATACAAAACACACTGGCCGGCTCAAAATAAAATATACGTAATAACTGCACGTCTCTGGCATTATAAAATAAAGTCTTATCACGCTTTATCTCCAAATAGCACTAGAATTTTTCTCTCTTCGTCTGCAAGTAGCTGCTCCTGTAGCAGACTGTAGCAGCTGTAGGAAGACGGAATGCCTCCCTCATTGTAGAAGACTTCTCACGGCTTCTGCAGATCCCCAAAAAACACGCTGTAGAATTCTCGCGATCACCATCATGGAACTATTGTAATCACCAAAAACGGCAGCAACCTCTCTGCACACGGCTGGTGGACGTCTTGCTGGCGTCGGGAAATGACTTTTGGTGTGTGTTAGTATGTCAGTCAAGTCACTGGTCAATCTAAGAAAATTAACCCAGACATACTACTTCTATCAAACAATGATCTCAAAAAGTCAGAAATACTAACTGAACGTCTCCCAATTAACTCCCTTTAATATGACTACTAAATGATAAGTCATCATCACAACTCTCAAAGGAAAAAAAACATCAAGTTCTCCAACTCAATTCTCCAAACTCACGCATCAGCACACAAACAAACTCAGAAATCATAGCAACTCCACGGACTTCTGTACTCACATTTCAAACTCGAATGGTGCTAATAACATAAGAAAAAAAAAAAAACGAAAAAAAATCGTAATGAGCCCTAGGAAAAAAAAAAGAATCACGTAACACACCCGACCCTAAAATGTTCTCTCAAGCTCTGATATCTAAACAACCCACAAAATCAGTAAAAATCTCCAACTTTTAACAGCAAAAACCCCTTTACTGCTCAATAATTAATCACAATGAGACTTAATGTCAAACTCCCATGTACATAAATAACAACTCCCGAAAAAATCACATCTCCCGATAAGTTACATCTCCGATAAAAAAAAATCCTATTCAAGCTCAATCCCCCAATTTCATCTCTCAAGGAAAAGGAAGAAAAATAAAAATAAAGATAAAAAAAAGGATAATCACAAGTAGGTTTCCCCAATCACAAAATACATAATACATGTATGATATACATAACTCCCCGCTTTTTCCCCAAGAAATGCTCCATGTAAAGTTACGGAATTTGCCAGAAAGCAAACTCTCACCCATGCGCTTTCGTGAAATGCTATTGTCAAACATTTCCAGATATTGCGAAAATTCTGAGCAATCGTCCTCAGAGGAAAAAATAAGTAAGCACACGGCTCATCACATCGCTTGTCAGCCGAAAAATCGCCTGCGGACGCATGTTCTAACAGCAGCATAAAAATTGTCTAGTCAGACACACAAGTTTGGAAACTCATGATTCTCAAAAAAACGTCTAACAGACACATTTCACAGAATTAACTCCAGGATATGACTAATGTGTTCAAAAATTTGTCTCAAAGACTTATTCTCTCAACATGACTTTGCCCCATTATGTGCCTCCAAGAATAACACACTTGTGAAACATAAAAAATGCACACATCTCATAGGACTCGTAATGCAGTAATGCCACTTCTCTCTAAATAGTCACGAAACCAAAAAGAAAGAACCACAGAAATCTTCTCTTGGCTCAAAAAATACTCCCATAACCACAAAAAAAAGGGTCACCCGCCAAAGATTAATTCCAAACTCCATTATGAGACACCATGTTAATAATAACAGCACTCGGTTATAAAAATATTTCCTCCATTTGGTTATAATCAACCCCTTTATATTTCTCTCTTATTTCTCCAATAGCCATATGTCAATAAAAAAAAAACAACACCACTCCAGGAATAAAGAATAATCACCTCTATTTCGGCTAATACAAAATATTTACCTCTATTTCCCCAATAACTCCATGTGGAACAAAATAAGGCTCCAAAAAATATATCTCCAAAAAAATGTGCACTCAAGGCATCTAACTCACACACTCACAAATATTGCCCCATAATCTCCAAATATGTGTCTCCATTTGCAACAAAGATGGCTGCAAAATAATTGAACTAAACATAGCTCTCATCACCATTGGCAAATATCAAAAATGGCCAAAAATATATCTCCAATATATTATATCTCAAAATATAACTCCAAAAAATAATATATACCTCCAATTATAACTCCAAGTATATCTCAATTATAACTCCAATTCTCCAGAGAATAACACAATGTTATAGTCAAAAACTATAAACTCTCTCCGTTTAGCATAACTGCTAATAAAAACTAAAAAGGCAAAAACTCGGCAAATAAAACTGTCTAGAAAATTCTAGAAAAAATCACCAATGTGCCACAACTCATTATAACAGAACTCCAAATTCACAGTGTCTTAGCCAAGACTTCTCCATATGTACTACGACATAGGCCACTAGAAAACTTAACCAAGTTTCCTATCTCTCACAAAGTTGTCACAAATACAACAAAGGTATTGTGCAAGAAAACTCACAATTTCTGGAACACAAATATCCCGAGAAAAAATGTAGCACCATTACGTATGCATCTAAACTATGCAAGAAATTCTCCCGTGTATTTCTCTACAGCATCAAATATCTGAACACAAACACGTTCCCGAACAATGACTCTATGTCACGAACTGAGACATTAAAAAAAATTCACACCAACTGGAGAGAAAAAATAAATTCAAATTCACCCATGGTGAAAAAAACTTGTGTCAGCGATGGCTAACTTCCAAAAAAGGAAAAAAGAAAAATCAACGGCCTTGTTCACTATCTCCCGTAACTCACCAGATGTCAAGCAATTATCTGCTGAACTCATAAAAAAAAGAAAAAAAACTAAAATAATGTGTTGTTAGTTCCTCCCAAATTCAAAAAAGATTTTTTCACCTCCCTTGATAGCATTAAAAACACCCACGTATTAGTATATAAAAAAATCAGTATCAGAAATATCAACATCAGCAAAATCACCAAAAAACTGCTATCTTAAAAATCACTAGTATCAGTATAAAAAAAAAAAAAAATATCACCAATGTCAATGCTTGTCCATTCTCCAAGGAATTCAGCACAAAAATTCAGCAAAAGTTCAGCAAGATTCACCACAATTCACCAAGATTCAGTCAGATTCATCAAGATTCAGCAAAACTCATCCCCCATGAATCACTGAAATATTCTCCAAAGTTACAAAAACTCAACAAATAATTAAGACAAGATCTCTCCCGTTAATTCATCGTAATAATTCTCCATGAATAATTATCTGTAATAATCATAGAATAATCTCCCATGAAATATCTCAAATCTCTCGTAAAACAAGTCTCCCGTAATGATAATTATACATAAGCAACCCTCCCGTGACACATCTTAAGTATAACAATTATTAATAACAATAATAACTCTCCATAGCAATAATTCTCTTGCAAAGATCTCAAGTAAGGGTGAAATTCAAATAGCATACAACAGTAATGCTGAATCTTATGACACAATTTCTCCAGATGCAACACCATGACATAACACCATTGGCCACATTCACGGCACCGGGCATTACCATTTGGCACCATTTTCAAAGTAATCTCTCCAACACAATAAAAAAAATAACAACATTCTGTGTCTCCCCAATATATTTGTGTCTTCTAAGGCACAAAGAAAACATACACCCATACAATGCATTTCAATTCTCTTTTTATTTCCTTTCTCTTCCTCCAAGAGAAAAAAAATATCTCTTTTCTAAAAAAAAAGACTCTACGGGCGTTTCACTTCATCAACTAATCAATCAGCTGATGTCCTAGCATTTCATTGTCAAGGCCAGACTTGTCTTCAACAGCCCGACAAAGAAAAAAAAAGAAAGGGGGAGTTCACCCACACTGAGAAAAAAAAAGTCTCTCCCCTCCCCCCGTGAGAACAACCCCTCAGTCAAGCGGCAGAACACTCCCCCGAGGCATACGCAGTAGTCCCCATCTCGCAATACCCTCTTAGGAGGCCAGTAGTACTCTCCTGCAATACCCTCCCTCGAGGCCGGCCATACTTCCCTCGCAATGTGCTGAGCCCGTGAAATTGTGCCGCTCTGTCTCTAAGCCAAATATGCTTATCTAAGCACAGTTCACATGCATAAATACATCTTAATACACCCTCATATTTTAAACAAAGAACACATACGTCCATCATAAACACCCGGGTGAATAAACGAAAACACGTCACTTCTGCTACTATGGGCAAAGGAAAAAAAGGTTTTGAGCCTCTTGAAACAATCCCATTCCCATTCCCTGGGGAAATATTTTGTAAAACAACCCTCCCCACCCTTCAAAAACAATAGTTTTTTTTAACACTCCCACCACTCCATAATGGGAACCAAAGTACTCGGAATTCGCGTAAGACACAGCAATGATACATGCACTAATAAACAACACCCGCAGACGGCCATCTCGGGATGCACTCTCATTGCACACAGAAGTCATACTGAGTGCGCCCCACTGCTCCTAGGCTGACTCCCTGGGAAAAATGCTGAGTCCAATAAAATCCTTCCCTCCCTTTAGCACAGTTAACAGATAGATATTTTCTCATTTTTTCTCACTAAGTAACTGAAAACTAACAGTTTAAACGATTTTCCACAATCCCACAAAGGCTTTGTCGTTCGAACACTATCGCTAAGCCATAACCCCTAACCCCTTCACTTTTTTTTTAACTGGTCACCCATCTCTCATTGGCGTTCCTAGGCATAGAAAAGAAAAAAAAAACTTTATGCCCCTCTTAACCGCTTGCCACCACTGTAATGGGGGGATTCCCCCCCCCCCCCCCATTATTCATTAGGTAAGCGTGTGACATGAAACGGAAGGCCAACCAACACACAGCATTACACACAGCCTCTCTCTCCCTCTCTCTCTCTCCTCTCTCTCTCTCTCTCGTCTCTCTCTCTCTCATCTCTCTCTCTCTCTTCTCTCTCTCAGCAACTCTAGCACCGACACCTCTCTCTCTCTAAGGAATCTCTCTCTCCCTCTCTCCACCTCTCTCCATTCTAACAGGTAATGAAAATGAGAGAGTCGCATCATAACATTAACATTTATTAACAATGAATAAATAATGGATAATCAATTAAGTAATCAAGTCTTACAGACTAACTCAAAAAAACCGAATAGTAAAATGTCTAGTCACCAAAAAGTCTACACCCATATGGGAACTCTTTGTCCCAGTTCTGCCAAAACTGCCAGAATCGTCTGTTTCAAAGATACAGAACACATCCCTCGGTAAGTACACACAAGTTTAGCAACAAAATCTAAAGATCAGATATTCTGAAAAATGTCAAACAGACAACAAGCCAGTCTTTGGCTAAAGTACTCTTAACACTCACCCAAGCAACCGGAACACTTAAACACAGTTAATTAAAACTCCCCGGTGAGCACCACGGCATCTTGCCTTTGTCTCCAAGATCCTCTATCAAAATCCCCCCATAGACTTGCGTATGAAACTATTAAAGGGAAGAGGCGCACACGCACATACGAACGCACAGTTCGTTATGCGCTTCGCAACACTAGTTGCATCCAGTTTCACAAAGGCACTTTGAGAAGAGTTCATAAAACTGTCGTACATTGACTTATTGTCCAACTAAGCAGATTTATCTTACGCCATCCCTAGAATCTCATTGTTCAGCTACTCTCAGGTCGTCACTCCTCACTGTTCTCCACATTCCATAGGTCACAGAGAACACATGGACAATATATTATTAATCAAAACCCTAGGCCTTATACATACATATATATATATATATATATATATATATATATATATATATATATATATATATATATATATATATATATATATATATATCTATGATAGTATATATAGTTGAATGTTATAACATAATTTAAACTGTAGCAAACTTCCCCGTAGGGGATTAGTGCTGTCAGCTCACCTCACGTAGTGCACTGTAAATCATTACTCAAGGTTCTTTGCCGCGTCCCTTCGGCCCCTAGCTGCAATCTCCTTCATTCCTTTTACTGTACCTTCGTTCATATCATATTTCTTCCATCTTGCTTCCACCTCTCCAAACAATTGTTTCATAGAGCAGCTGCTTTGAGGTTTTCCTCCTGTAACACCTTTTAAACCTTCTTGCTGCCAGTTTCCCTTTCATGGACCTCGTAGGTCCCAGTGCTTGGCCTTTGGTCTAAATTCTATATTCCTTCCTTCCTCCCCCCAGGAACAAGCTTATCATCTTCGAAATAAGAAGAATCCCTGAGCTAAAGCAGAGTAAAGAGACTAACCATTTGCAATTTTGGTTATCAATTATCTATCAGATAATTATATATATACCTGAGAAATGTTTCCCTAACAAAGATAGGGAAAATTATTATTTATATCTAACTTTTACTTTCCTCTTTCTCAAAAAAAAATTAATGGAAAGTTCCAAATGGTACGATGTAGCTAGTTGAGTGACGTGTGCCATTAATTTCAAGAAGAAAGGAAACTTTCAGTCTTCTTCCTCGGGAACTGCTGCCATTTGTATGCTTTCCAGAAGAAGAAAAAAAAAAGTTAACTATATCTTAGTAGAACCAGACCACTGAGCTGGTTAACAGCTCTCCTATGACTGGCCGAGGATTACAGTTTTATTTACGTTGCTAGGAACCCGTTGGTTACTTAGCAACGGGACCTGCAGCTTATTATGGGATCCGAACCACATTAATGTTTTCCAGAGACCATCGGACTAAACATCTCCTTTTTCATTTAAGACTCTTTATCACTCTTTCCCTCCGTAGCCTTTCCTAAAGCTACTTAGTATTTCATCTGTCGTTGTTTCTCGATCTAATTTACATCAGAGCTTAATTTTAAAGTTTCAACATTAACATTTCAGCGCCTCAGTGGCGTGGTCTGTATGGTGTTGGCGCGCCACCTCGGTGGCCGCGACTTCGATTCTTGGGCATTCCAATGAGGGATGAGAGATGCGTATTTCTGGTGATAGAAGTTCACTCTCGACGTGGTTCGGAAGTCAAGTAAAGCCGTTAGTCCCGTTGCTGAATAACCACTGGTTCCATGCAACGTAAAATCACCATACAAACAAAAACAAACAAAACATTAACATTTCATATCTAGAACAGTACTAAAATTAGTTCTACATCTTTAGAATTATAAACAGGTATAATTTTTACTACGTGTCTGTGTATGTTTAGGTACAAAAATTAACCTTTTTAATCCTGAACAGTACGAAATTATTTCACCTCCACTGTTAACTAAATTTATCGGCATATTTAATTTTCACAACGTGTCTGTGTAGGTATAGAAATTAACGTTTTTAATGTAGGGCAACATATAATAAAATGATTTCGCCTACACCTTTGAATTTTATCCGCAGGTTCAATGTCCACACGTGGCTAACCTTGTAGGTGCCTGTGGTTGTGTGTGGTATCGGGAAAAGTCGCACACTTATCACAAACAAGTGAGGAACGAATCGTTGGCAAATGATGATATATGTAAGAAGCATAATGTTACGACTACTTGCATCCAGCCGGTCTGCGGTAAGTTGCCGAGTTTTGGTTATATGTTTTACTGCAGTGTGGACGCATCCTAAGGTTGTTCGTGGGTGAATGACATGTAGCAATGTAGCACATATCCAAGTAGGAAGTATTACAGATTCTAAAAGGAATATTTTTGTATTCTAGGTAGTGCATAGCATTTTATAAACTACTATGAGATTCAGGGCCTCTGTGAAACGGTTTTTTTCGCAATAACTTTTTGTCTATGCATTTCATAAATATAACGCTTATTCAGAATACATATTATATCAACACATAAATTTTGAGTGTATTCTGCACTACGTAGGTTGAATAAATTTGGTACTTATAATGTAAAAGTGACCTTTTTACTCAGAGAAAAGGTTTCGAACGCACTCGTTACGTAACTTATGACAGCATTTCTTCCCTCTTTCTCGATGGATGATTGGCTATACGTAACGGAGGCTAAACCTCTGGCAAACAATGACATACAATTTAAATACAAGCAAAGCAGTACACCTTTATGAACTCTGGAACCTCTCCACTGATAATTGTCATAATGAACAAACCAACAAAATATGTTAATAAATACAAAAACACTTCGATTATTAGTCTAACCTCCCAAAATAAGTTTCCAAAGAAATTACAGTCTACTTTATAGGTCTCAATCAGATTGAAAAGATGTAGGGAATAGTTGGTAATTATCAAAAACATAGTAGACAAGCTTGATTTGATAACTGCTATATCCAATGTCAAGCAATTTTTATTTATTGGCTATCTACCTATTTACTGAAAAAAAAATAGCCGGTACTGTATATTGGCTTTAAACCTTCACCAATAATTGTCGTCAGAATGGTGACTTCATGAGGCTCCACCCACTTTCGCCTCGTTATAATTCAGGATAACACTGAAAGCTACCATGGGCATTGTTGGATTAGAAAATTTAACTTCTGGCTATAAAAACTAATTTCTCGAGTAGTTGTAAGAAGTGCTAAATGATCCTCAAGGATCCCAGCAGTTGGCCTAAACGTTTAATTCATGTATATTACTGCTATACTGTTGCGGCACTACTGCTACAGTAGTATTACTACGCTAGCACTGATACCCCACCCACATCTATGTATCGTTCCGCCATTCATAAAGTCTTTGGGTTTCAGAGCCGATGGAATTTCTGTCTGTTTTGATGGGCGGGGCAACATTTAGTCAAAACGTTTTGTTTACCTTGCTTACGTAATGAATGTTTTTTCGACTCTTGGCTCGTAATCATTGGCCATGGCGTCGGCTAGATCATTTTTACTCTATAAAATTAAAACTATCGGGTTTAGGTTATTGACAATGCTGACAAAATTTGTGTGTGGTTGTAAAATATACATATGTCAACTTTCAGCTACATCCGATGCTTTGACAAGGAGCAAAGTCCAAAAACCGTGTTACAGAGACCCTGAATCTCATAGTAGTAAATTTGATGAAGTCTTTGTACATGTATGATAGTACAAAAAACATTTGTATATTATTTTTTTCATATTATTATCATTATTATTATTATTATTATTATTAGTTATTATTATTATTATTATTATTATTATTATTATTGATTTATTATTTTTATTTTCAATTTTAATATTTTTATTATTTTTGTTTTAATTTTTATTATTCAATTTTTATTTGTAGTATTGTTTTATTATTTTTATTTTTATTTTATTATTATTTTATTTTAATTTTATTACTGTTTTATTATTTTATTCTATACGATTATTATTAATTTTGTTATTATTATTAGTCGTGCTATTTTTTTTTTTTTTTTGCTTTTATCTTCATTATTAATATTTATTTTTATTTCCAGTTATAGTGTTTATATTTAATTTTGTTATTTTATTTTTATTTTTTATTTTTACTCTTTATTTTTATATTATTTTAATTTTTAATTTAACTATTATCTTTTATTGTTTTTATTTATGCTATTATTTCATTATATTTATTCTTATTTTTTAGTTTTCTTATTATTATTATTATTATTATTATTATTATTATTATTATTATTATTATTATTATTATTTTGGCCTATCAAATCCTCCAATTCGAATAGGTGGTATTTATAGTGTGGGGTTCCGGGTTGCATCCCTGCCTCCTTAGGAATCCATCACTTTTCTTACTATGTGCGCCGTTTCTAGGATCACACTCTTCTGCATGAGTCCTGGAGCTACTTCAGCCTCTAGTTTTTTCTAGATTCCTTTTCAGGGATTCTTGGGATCATGCCTAGTGTTCCTATGATTATGGGTACAATTCCACTGCATATCCCATATCCTTCTTATTTCTATTTTCAGATCTTGATACTTATCCATTTTTTCCCTCTGTTTCTCTTCAACTCTGGTTCCCATGGTATTGCGACATCAATGAGTGATACTTTCTTCTTGATTTTGTCATCAATATCACGTCTGGTCTATTGCACGTATCACCCTATCTGTTCTGATACCATAGTCCCAGAGGATCTTTGCCTGATCGTTTTCTATCACTCCATTCAGGTTGTGCTCGTACCACTTATTACTGCAAGGCAACTGGTGTTTTTTTTTTTTTTGCATAGGCTACCTTGCAGTAATAAGTGGTACGAACTCCAGCCTGAGGGTACTATGGTACTATGCTTGATCGTTTTTTATCATTTCTTCATGTTGGTGTTCGTTGCAAGGTAACTGGTGTTTCTTGCAGTAGTATGTGGTACCTTGCAGTAATAAGTGATACTAACACCAGCTACCTTGCAGTAATAAGTGGTACGAACACCAGCCAGAAGGAATGATAGAAAACGATCAAGGCTTTTTCTACTGAATCGTGCCTCTTTTTGTACTGGCTCTGTGCAAGTGCCGGACATTGTTTACTATGTGGTTTATGGTCTCGTTTTTCATATTACACTTCCTGTATATAGCTGATATATTATTCCCATCTATCGCTCTTTGAACACATCTGGTTCTTAGCGGCTGGTCTTGTGCCGCAGTTAGCATTCCTTCTGTTTCTTTCTTAAGTTCTCCCCTCTGTAGCCATTGCCATGTTTTATCGCTGGTCAGGTTTTTAGTCTGGCTCATGAACAGCCTGTGCATTGGTTTGTAGTGCCATTCCTCTGTTCTGTTTGTCATTCTCCTGTCTCAGTATATTTCGGGGTCTTCGTCTACTTTTATCGTTTTCTTCCCATGCACTCTTTAGCCACTCGTCTTCACTGGTTTTCAGATATGGCACCCGTGCTCTGCTCTCAATGTTAACGCAGTCCTCTATGCTTAGTAGCCCTCTCCCTCCTTCCCTTCGTGTTATGTATAGTCTGTCTGTGTTTCCTCTTGGGTGGAGTGCTTTGTGTATTGTCATGTATTTCTAATTTTCTGGTCTCTTGGTATTTTATATCCTCTCCCTCTATTATTCCCACGTATTTGCATCCTGTCTCATCTGTGTTTGATGCCATTCCCATCTGGTACCCTTCAGTCCTTGTTACTTTACCTTTTTGTATGTTGATCAAGGCACATTTTCTATTCCAAACTCCATCTTGATGTCCCCAGATACAATTCTTACAGTCCGGATTAAGGTATCTATTTCTTTGATGCTCTTACCATACAGCTTGTTTGTCTATGAACATCAAATGGCTAATTTTGTTCCCTCCTTTCTTGTGTTATTATTATTTAACTCACGGTAGTGTTTTACTGAAAGTTATTACTATACAAGTTTCTACTGCTTTGATTAAAAAAAAGAGATAAAGTTAGATATGTATGTAATTCCGCTTCTAGACTATTAATGGAAAAACTCATCATTTAAACCGGCATAGTTAATAATAATAATAATAATAATAATAATAATAATAATAATAATAATAATAATAATAATAATAATAATAATATATTAATAATAATAATAATAATAATAATGATAATAATAATAATATTATTATTATTATTTATTTTTTTTTTTTGCTCTATCACAGTCCTCCAATTCGACTGGGTGGTATTTATAGTGTGGGGTTCCGGGTTGCATCCTGCCCTCTTAGGAGTCCATCACTTTTCTTACTATGTGTGCCGTTTCTAGGATATCACACTCTTCTGCATGAGTCCTGGAGCTACTTCAGCCTCTAGTTTTTATAGATTCCTTTTCAGGGATCTTGGATCGTGGCCTAGTGCTCCTATGATTATGGGTACGATTTCCACTGGCATATCCCATATCCTCCTTATTTCTATTTTCAGATCTTGATACTTATCCATTTTTTCCCTCTGTTTCTCTTCAACTCTGGTGTCCCATGTATTGCGACATCAATGAGTGACACTTTCTTCTTGACTTTGTCAATCAACGTCCCGTCTGGTCTGTTTGCACGTATCACCCTATCCGTTCTGATACCATAGTCCAGAGGATCTTTGCGTGATCGTTTTCTATCACTCCCTCAGGTTGGTGCTCGTACCACTTATTACTGCAAGGTAGCTGATGTTTCTTGCACAGGCTCCAGTGGAGGGCTTATTATTATTATTATTATTATTATTATTATTATTATTATTATTATTATTATTATTATTATTATAAGATAATTGCTTAACTATGCCATAATAATGATAATAATAATAATAATAACTAATATAATAATAATAATAATAATAATAATAATAATAATAATAATATATTATTATTATTATTACTATTAGAAAGTATCATTGATAATTATAGGCCCATATCAGTTTTACCCGTGGCTTCAAAAATCTTGAAAGGTTAACTCTAGACAGGATGAACAGCATCACTGAAAAGTACTCTATTCTTAATAATTCTCAATATGGCTTCGGCAAGAATAGAAGTACTACACAGGCCATTATTAAATTTGCAACAAAGAGAAGAGTTTCTGTGTCTGCTTCTTGCTTGACTTGAGAAAGGCATTGACACTGTGTCACACAAAATACATTTGGATAAACTACAGCATTATGGTTTCGTGGCCAATTTCATCTATACCTAAAATCATACTTTGCTAACAGAAGGCAGTTTGTGCTAACAGAAGGCAGTTTGTAAGCGTAAATGGTGTTGATTCTGATCTTAAGTGATTACTGGTGTGGCCTCAAGGGTCTATACTTGGTTCCTCTTTGTTTTAATATATTTATAAATGACCTACCTAATGCAGTGCAGGCCGAAACAATTTTATTTGCGGATGATGCTGCTTTTCTGTTGGTATCCCATTCATTCACCGAGCTTATGAATAAAGTTAGGAATTTGTTTAGTGAACTTGAGGTATACTTAAAAGCAAATATGCTAACTCCTAATACTAGTAAGAGTAAGTTGATGTTTGTCCTGACCAGGTCTCCCCAAGAACTTCCCGCCCTATCTTTCGCTGATGGCATTATTGAATGGGTAACGGACTTCAAATACCTAGGCTTGACTATCACTAATACCTTGACATATACAAAACACATTAACAATGTCTCACTTAATGTCAGCCGTATGACTGGAGCAATTATTAGTACTCGTGATTTCGTGCCGACTGACATATTGCTTAAACTATATTATGCCCTAGTACTCCCCTACTTGATATGGGGCTCGGCACCTGTTACTGTGCTTAAGAGATTGAAGGTACGTGTCAACAACTTGCTAAGAATAATTCTGGGAGTCAGATATGAGGATGGAAGACCGGTGATGGGCACATCGGAACTATATACATGTTTGCAAATACTAAACATAAGTAGCCTGTATAAACTAAGCTGATTCAAGTTCTTGAGGAGACTGCTATGGGTGAGCTGCCTTACTTTTATGATCTTTTGTTACGCCCCAACTTGAGTTCCATGAATATGCTACTAGGGGCCGTGGTTATCATACACCTATCATCATACGTACGGAGGTTGAAAGGAGATTCCTCCACTATCAGCTGATTGGGCTTAACAATGAACGTTACAGAAAGCTTTAGAAGATTCCTTTATGTTTCTCTCAGAAATTACAAAAAACTGTTACTTGCACAACAATAGG
>NC_087202.1:105658711-105698317 GCF_015104395.2 Macrobrachium nipponense | reverse complement strand
GATAGAAATAAATTAATAAAAATAAATGAAAATATTAAATAAAGAAATAAATAAAAATGAATAAAAGTAAATAAACAATAAAAATAGATAAATAAATAAAAATAAATAAGAAAATTAAATCAAGAAAATAAATTAATAAATAAATAAACTATAAATATATATAATATAGATAAAATAAACAATAAATAATAAATTAAATAAAATAAAGAAATAAATAAAATAAATAATTAGAAATAAATAAATCAATAAATGAAAAAATAAATGAACAAAAAATAAATAACAATTATTAAATGAATAAAAAATAAAAAAAAATAAATAAAAAAATAAATGAGGAAGTAAATAAATAAATAAATAATTGAAAAGAATAAAAAATATAAATAATAGATAAAGAAAAATAAAAAATTAAAATTAAATAAATAAATTACATAAGCATATATCAATCAATAAAAATAAATAAAAATAAATAAAGAAAATTAAAATAAATTTTTTCAAAAAATAAATAAAAATTAAAATAGATTAAAAATAAAAAAAATAAAATAAATACATAAGTAGATAAAAATAACAAAAAATAAATAAAATTAAATTTATAGAAATAAAGCTGCTAATAAAAATAAATAATTAAAAAATAAGTAAACAAAATAAATAAATAAATATAAAAAAATTAAAAAACAATTAATAAAAATTAATAAAAGTTAATAATTATATAAATAAATAAAAACCTGAAATAAATAAATAAAAATAAATAAATGAAAATTAAAAATTAATAAAAATAAAAAAAAAAAATAACAAATACAAATAAATACTAAATACATAAAAGAAAAAATAATAAATGCATAAAATAATTAAATAATTAAAATGAAGAAATAAACAAAAAATATAGAAAATAAATAGATTAAAAAATGGAACTGAATAAAACATAAACAAATAAATCGATAAAAATAAATAAATAAATATAAATAACTACACAAATGAAAATAAATAAAAACAAAAAATTATAAATGAATAAAGATAAGGTGAATTTATAAAAATGAATAAACGAAATAAACAAAAAAAATAAAATAAATAATAAAAATAATAAAAAATAAATAAATAATAACAATAAAAATATAGAAATAAATATAATAAAAATAAGTAAATAAAAGGTAAATAAAAAAAATAATGAAATACCAATAAAAATAAAATAAATTAATAAAAATGAATGAAATATAAAGAAATAAATAAAAATAAAAATAAATAAAAAAATAATTAAAAAATAAGAAAATCAAATAATAAAAATGAAAAAATAAATAAAAAAAAAATAAAAAATAAAAAATTAAAAAAATTATAAAACATCAAAAAATGAATAGAAAATCAAAAATAATGATGAAATAAAAAGAAATTAAATAAAAATATATAAAAACAAAAATAAATGAATAAAAATAAGAAATGAAATAAATATAATGCAGAGATAAATAAATAAAAACGAAAAAACTACATAAATTAATAAAAATGAATAAATAAATAAATAAAATAAATGAATAAATAAATAGAAATGAATAAATAAATAAATAAAATAAATGAAAATATATCAAATTAAATAAATATATAAATAAATAAACAAATAAAAAGTATATAAAAGAATGAATAAATAAATAAATAAATAAATAAATAAAATAAATGAATAAATAAATAAAAATAAATAATAAAAATAAATAAATAAAATAATAAATAAATATCTAAAATTAAATTCAAAACAATACTAATAACAGTAATAAATATAAAAATAAAAATAAAAAAATAATTAGAACAATAACAAACAATAATAAAAGAAAACTAAGAATAAGGTAAATAAAAATCAAAATAAAATAAAAGTTAAATTAAAGTAATATATAAGAAATATAAAAATAAAATTAATTAAAATACTTCTATATATTATAAAAATAAAAATATAAAATGTATAATAAAATAAATATAATTCCCATAAAAAACTAAAAGTAAAATAATAATAATGAAAATGAAATAATATTGAGAAAGAAATAAAAAGTAATAAAAAATAAAAATTGAAATAAAATAATAAAAACATTTCTATAAATTATAAAAATATAATAAAAAATAGTATAAAAATAAAATAAATATAATGAACATGAAAAAATAATAAAAATAAAGATAAAAATAACAAATAATAATTATAAATAAAAAATAAAAAAATATCAAAAAATAAAATATAAAATATATTAATAATATAAATAAAACTAATAAAAAATATAATAAACAAAAATAAAAAATATTTAAAACAAAAATATATTCAATAAAAACTAAATACAAATGACGAAATAATAATAGGTAAGATTTAAATAATAATAATAATAATAATAATAATAATAATAATAATAATAATAATAATAATAATAATAATAATAATATGAAAAAATGAAAAAATTCTAAATTATGGAATATTTATAATAAATAAAAATAAAAATAATACAAATAACTATAATAAATCTAAAAATAAAAATGAAAAAATAATAATTAAAACAATAAAATACTAATAATAAGCAGAACTCTCGAACATATATGGGGCAGAGGAAAGCACCATCAAATTCCTCAAAAATCCAATGGGACACGGGAATATAATATTTACAAGCTCTGGGATAAGACTAGGAGAGGTTAACATCGGGAGAGGGATCTTCCAGGGCGACTCACTATCCCCACTACTCTTCGTAGTAGTCATGATTCACATGACAAAAGTACTACAGAAGATGGACCCAAGCAAGATTTCAACGAGAGTTTCTGCGATTCGTGCCAAGTGCATGGGCACACCGCTTCCTGGTCGAGATGCCCCAAGAAAGCAGCTGCGGTTACTGATATTGCAATTATAGGGACGGATAATCCTTTAGTTCTAGTAGGCGTTCCAGAGCAAGGCTCTATATTTGTTGCAACTCCCAGAGGTCGCTATCCTGCCCCCCATGTCCGAGCTTTCGATGACACTGGTGAGTAGATATCGATCATTCGCGAGGATGAAATTCCTTACGAAACTCGGGTTGACAGGCACCAATTCGTCACAAAGGAAAGCCTCAACCATGTTAAGATATTCTTGCCTACTGTCTAGTGGAGAGTCACCCGACCTCACCGCTCTAAGGTATGTACTAGGAAGGTTACACCGTACTACTATGACAAGAGTTTTAGCCTCCTCCTACCTTTTCACAGTCCCAGGGCCCCCCGTCCTTCATTACATACCTCCAGACCAATCCACATCCCACTCAATATCCCAGAAGCCTCTTTCTGTATTTTGCTGAACATCTGTACAACAAATCTCTTGAGGTTTGGTACGGGAGTGTTTCTTAATAGGCCCCCTCCTTGGCGTGGCAGGAGAGTCTCTTACACAGGCGCATGCTGATCATACCAAAGGTGGGCTTAAGTAAGGTGGTTGCATTTGGAGCGAAGGAAATCGGTTTGTCATCATCTCTTGCCTGCCTAGGCCACGCCTGGGCGGCTGTACGATGAAGGCAGGCTTGTTGTAATTGTAATTTAATTGAAATGTTATTCAGTGCACATTTTTAAGGTAACTGTAATTGTAATTCTTCAAAGAAATCTCTACTTAATATTAATTCTAGTTGTAATTGAAATTTGCTAAACGGGTGGTGACGTCATACTATAGATATGACGTCACATACCGAAATATTTCTTGGAAATCAATGAAAATCTAAAAATTTCCTTATGTTTACCTGATTTATGTGGCACTAGACGCCATAATTTATCTATGTTAAAATGTCAAAAGTTAAAAAGACCGCCTTCCCTCTTTGACAGCTAAAATATGACGGGCAGAGTATAAATGGGGACGATACGTGCCAATAAACCAGACGTGACGTTGATTGACAACATTAAGAAAAAAGTATCATTCATCGATGTTGCAATACCATGGGACACCAGAGTAGAAGGGAAAAGATTGAGAAGTATCAGGAGAGAGAGAGAGAGAGAGAGAGAGAGAGAGAGAATGACTTTGATATCATATTTTATCTGTAGCGATGGGATCCCCACTCGGGGTCCTGTTTGCGAACTTTTTTTAGGAATAGTGGAGAGTGTCTTTAGGAGCATCAGGAAGCATTCTATATACGTAAGATATATAGATGACACCCTTCATCCAAGCAGGAACGATGGAGGAGATCGCGGAGATACGAAAAGCCTTCCATACCCAAAGCTGTCTACGTTTTACCATTGAACATAGCCGTGATGGACGTCTTCCCTTCCTGAACGTCCTGGTTGAACAGGAGTGCACGTTTGCCTTAAGGGCGAAGAGGAACGATATTCTATCATACAAGGACTGCACTGGACAAAAGAATCCCCCGCTACGACATCATCGGTAACTGCGAGGTTATCGACCAAACACCCAATCTCGTCCCGATGATGGCCAAACGAGGTGGCTGAAACATGTAGACGCCTATAGGAAAAACCAGAAAAGAAAAACGTAAGAAATACCGGATCGACTCCTGACGACTACGGCCTGTTCCCGACCTACGAGACACACCTGAATACATGTTGCCGACTCCTAGCCTGTCCTTGATACCCCGTCGCCTTTGATAACACCAGACCGAAATGCCGTTGACGACCTACAGCACGATGAATATTGGACAGCTGCTTAGTAATACCAACGTGCCAGAAAGACAAATCATAAGGAGAATTGAAAGAATTTTGTATATAATCAATTCTGTGAATTCTGCCATTACTTTTAATAAATAAGTAAAATATAAATAATAGAAATAAAAATTATAAAATTAAAAATAACAAAATTAAATATAATAAAAATAAAAATAAAAACAATACCAATATCTATAATAAATATAAAAATAATAATACAAAATAATAATTAGAACAATAAAATAATAATACACTGAAAACTAAGAATAATATCAATAAAAATAAAAAATTAAATAAAACTAAACATAAAAGTAATACAAATAAAAATAAGAATTAAATTAAAAAATTAAATATTTATATAAATTATATAATGAAAAAAAATAAAAAACAACAATAAAAATAAAATTTATTTCACTTTAAAAAAGAAAAAAAAAGAAAAATTATAATAATTATTAAAATAAAATAATATTAAGAAAAAATAAAAAATAAATAAAATCAATAAAATCCAAAAAATAATAATAATTAAAATAAAATATTAAATAAAAAGTAAAACAATAATAAAAAATATATAAATAAAATTATTAATATAATAGTAATAAAAGTTCGCAATAAATACAATAAGAATATATATAAAATAAAATAAAAAAAATAAAATAATTTAATTCAACATAATAAAATAATAATAATAATAATAATAATAATAATAATAATAATAATAATAATAATAATATAATAATAATAATATGATAAAGAAGGCCTTTCAAACCTATCTTTAAGGCCTTGTGTTAGTTAAAATTTAATGTAAATGTTTTTGTTATGGATAAAATGTTAAAAAAAAACAAGGCATTTTTTTTGGAAAAAAAGGGAAAAACATTACACAGCAGTATTGAATATATTTGGATCCAGAAAGATTCTTTTTATATACAGTTTTACATTTATGCAGCGCACAATAGTCTAATGGTTTCGTACCAATACAAAAATTACAATTACATTTGAATTATTATCTACGTCAAAATTAGCCCCGATCATTATTATAAGAGATTTAATATATTTTTTTCTATCAACTGAGTCGCGTTTTTTTAAAGTTTAACACAAGTTCCTCTGTTTCCTAAAAGTTGTCTCCGAAAAATTGAAAGTAAATAAATTAAAACTTAAATAAAAAGAAAAGAAAAAAAGAATAGCCAGTTTTTTTTCAAGGTATAACTAACACCAAAAGAGTAAAAAACGCGCCGAAGAAACAGTTTTCTGTACAACGTAAAATTCGATATAAAACCATCAGCTATGACGGGCAGCCCTCAAGCTGCTCACCAGATGCGGTAGAGTGAGGGGCGCGTCCCATGGCTCCGGAAAGCCCAGCCAGATGCACGATCTAGGACTTACTTTATCTTTGAATAGAATAAAAAACGACTGAGGCTAGATGGTTGCAATTTGGTATGTTTGATGATTGGAGGGTGGCTGATCAAAATACCAATTTGCAGCCCTCTAGCCTCAGAAGTTTTTTTTTTTTTTATGTGAGGACGGACAGAACAAATGCTGACGGACAAAGCCGTCACAATACTTTTATTTTACAGAAAGCCAAAAAGGAAATAAATGACAAAACTATTCCAGTCAGACTTCAAGATGACAATGCAAAGGATGACCTCTCCCACCCCTATCCCCACGAAACGACTAACTCTACTTCAAGGCTTGGCGGCATCCGGACAGAATTTCCTGGAAAGAGTCGAAGCATGAATCGAGAGTTCCAGCAACTCTCCAGAGGAATGTCTAAACTGGAGGGCTCTCAGAAGAGACGAAGGGAAGACAACAATTCTGCTGGATAGCGGGAAGCCGAATTTTGGTGCACGGTTCTGACTGTTAAAATCAGAGTTTTTTTTTTTTCAGGATATGAAAAAAGTTTCATTTGTCAATACGAAAATCAATCATATAATTCGGTATGAAGAAAAAGGCCAGTATGATGTTGACATTAACTTAGAACTTTTTTCAGTGTTAGTTAAATTAATCTAGGTCATCTGTAAGAGGGTTAGCCATATGCACAAATTCAAAGAAAAATTACTGTACAGTGCAGAAATAACTCGGAACCTTTTTTTTTTTTTTTTTTTTTTTTTTTTTTAGCAAAAGCGAAAGTAAAATCCAGGTCATTTGTCAGTGAAGATTAGCCATACGTTTCAATTTCAAAATGACAGTTTAATGCAGACATAACTTAGAATTATTTTCAGTCTAAGCAAAAGTAATTACTTTGTCAGTAAGAAAATTAGTCATACGGTAAATTCAATGAAAAACGACAACATAATGTAAACATTACATTGAACCTTTTATTTTAGTATAAACATATTCTTTATTTCAAAGACAAATAATACTTCCAGGTTAGAATTACTTGGATCCTTTCATAACAGAGTTTAACAGCACGTGAACAGTGATTCTAATAATTAAGCTTATTAATCATATCTATGTAACAGTATACAAGCTGGCTAAGTTGCCAATTGTGAGTCTCTTCTCATGTGTTTGCAGGTAAACCAGTAGCTGGATTAACTATGATGTCTAACATTCTGATTTTATAACATGTACGTAGCCTCCAAAATTTCAATTTATTGTTTGTATGTTTATAACCAAACCAGATTCATCTTAAGCTTTATCACGAGCGAAAACTAATGATTATACAATTACAATTACACCATCTGTAATCATGAAATCTATACATTATAAGGTCCTTTTGCAAAACTGACCGAATAACATGTACTTGGTTACCTTACAGTACATTTCTCTGACCCATATTTATGCTTGGAATCCAGATAGAAATACGAAACAATTCTTGAGGAATACCAATACACCTAAGGATAATTCATCTCAGAAATGCTCCTCCTCCACTGGTGTTACAAGTTGGTAAAAAAAAAGTATCAATAGAATGAGGAAGCTTCTCTCACAGAATGATAAGGAGACTCAGTAGAAGGGTGAGGAAGAGAGCGACAGAGAAAAAAAGAAAATAATTAAGAGAGCTGAGTCATCATCAGTAACGGAGGATATTTGATTGTGTGTTATAGAAAACGTAAACCTAGACACCAAATATTCTTTTATTTGATATACGCGTCATAATCCATTTACTCTAAGAATTGTTTTCGTTGCGAGAGATTCGTTTAGCTCTGGGAAAATCTTTAATTATCGGAAAACGGAAGACAAAAATCAAATAGAGAAATTAAATTCAAAAGGGCTATATAAACTGGGACATCATTTGCAAATGTAAATCTTGATGTGTATTCTAGATTTAAAACAACTCTATGAACACACTTTCATATATGTGTAGGTATAAACATAATTCGTTCTCTCCTTCAATCTCTGTGGATGTGTGTTATATATATATATATATATATATATATATATATATATATATATATATAATATATATATATATATACATATATATATATATATATATATATATATATATATATATGTGTGTGTGTGTGTGTGTGTGTGTGTGTGTGTGTGTGTATTACATATATATCCCTTATTAATATGTAACTCCAGAAAGGATATAAAATTATATACACTGTCATGATGCATTCATATTTTAATTACTGGGTTCAGTGATAAATCACCTCTGAAAAAATTCTAGTATTTCAGGTGTTTATCTAAACAGACGGCTAATTAGTGTTTGTACATAGAAGTGTTTGTATCAGTGGTGAAAACTGAAGAGCAAAAGGTTTATAATATGTGACCTTCGACCATATATTTGTAATCAGTCACTTTCCATTAAGGAAGATTGCTTGTTTCTTCACAGAGACAAACTTGAGTGAAATATTGCTTTTTTCAGTCTTTTGATGACACGGACGCACTATCGTTATTATTTTTCTTCAAACGATGTCGCCTGTAGCCTGGACACTGATGTCTCAAGGCTTGGCTGACGTCCTCGGCACAATGCCACTCAATCAGTCACGGAGTCGACAGGGAAAGTTTCAAAATCTTCCTTCAGTCTGTTGTTAGCCTGACCTCTTTTTCATCTTCAAGATATGTATCAAAATGTATTATAATAAAAATGTAATCAAATGCAAGGAGAATAGTATTAGGGTATTAATGCGCTGCATCTTCCTTGAACTTTTGAAGTTCCAAATGCACGACATCCACAGTCCAACGGTAAGAAGAATAAAGGACCTCTGGAACTGAGAAGTTCGACACAACGAGGCACATTTACTGCACATTGGTGCTGCTGTTCAGCGAATGTGGTCGCTCTCGGAAGGAAAAGGGGATCAGGGGTAAAACAAAATATTGAGGATGTGAAAGATCTGTTAAAATACAAGCTATAAAAAGTGGCAAACAAAAGACCGTCCATCGATGGTCCAAATCATAACGCTTCTTAGGAAACATAATCCTAATACCACGAACCACTCTAAAAGTGATAAATCTCTGGCAGAAGCTGACATCCATACAGGAGAACAGTATTCTAGTAGAGGAAGCACGAATGACCCACAACAGGTTGCATTCATTTAATCTCTATTAGTACAGTAAGTTCCAAAATTGAAGCGACAAATTTGAGAGAATTTCGTTCGAAATTCGCTAACTGGCAACTACAACTCGTAGCTGAAAAATATATTTTTTCTACAGTGAAAGCTCTATCAAGCAAAATAAAGCTAACATATGATGCACAAATATCAAATCTATGATACTTATAACAATCATAAGAAAAAATTACGGAAATAGTAATTATTTTAAAGTATAGCAATTACTTCTAACTATAGAAACGAAACAATTTGAAATTTTCGTTCAACACAGGATTACCAACATTACCAATGTATATTTCGAGCAATGTGGAAACAGATATTTAATATTATAGTGTATTAAAAAAAAAAAAAAATCAAAAAAAAATTAATTATTTAGCGAAGATGCATAAAACCATGCAAGTATCAATAGAATGTGTGAAAGGGAAAATCTTCCGTGACATTAAAGATAATCAACCATGAATGCACCTAGATTCAATGGAGAAGGTGGGGGTGGTTGGTAGTTCTGATTCTAGCTTCTAGGACCGAGCATAAAACACCATCTTCGAGAAAGGCTCTAACCTCTGCTGCTACCTTCAGGTGACTAGGCCTAATTCCGGGCATTGCAAGGCTTACAATGCAGGGCCACTGTCTGTATTTAGGCAAAAGATAGAACCTTCAGGACGACATCAGGACCTGTCCTTGCACCTGGGAAACAGACTCGCTTATATAAAAAATAAGAAAGTCGGTCGCAAGCAACCAGAACACCCGTAAAATCACCACCTGGTTAAGTAGGGAGACGACAGACCCAAAACCACCCCCTCCCCGCCCCCCTCTACCTCTAACCTCTACCCACAATACTAACTCTACCTTTTTCACTTCAACCTATTGCCTCAAATCTTCGAATCATATCCCAACCGTGAAATTTAAGACTGAATTTGCGTAAGTGGGCGTATCATAAGGGAGTGATATCACCCAAATTCATATTTCCACTGACAACCAGTAATCACTCGATTTTTTCCCAGGTCAAGTATTATTGCATAACAGGGAAATTTATGAGGGTTTTTTTTGGGGGATATATATAATATATATATATAAAAAAACAGACATACATATATATATATTTATATATATATATATATATATAAAATATATTATATAATATATATATATATATAAAGCCCACCCCGAGCATGACCAATAGGCCTAGTGCTCGATTCTTAAAACAGACCTCTGGTTATTCCTGATAGATAAAAACGTCCTGAGAGAGAGAGAGAGAGAGAGAGAGAGAGAGAGAGACAGACAGACAGACAGACAGACAGAGAGAGAGCATAACAGGGGATACTCGAATTAAAAATAATGCTCGCCAAGCATATTCACACTCCGGATCGTTATGGACAAGAATAGTCTCACCTATGCACTGAAAAAAAAAAAAAGTGGAAACCTACGAAAATACTAGTTGGTGTGACCCTGAACGCAATTCCGCATGCAAAAATTTGCACAATCGAGAAATTCCATGAAATTATTAACTAACAAGCTGAAAATATATTTCCTTGATTCTTGAAATAGGCTAACCATGTAACCAACGCTAAACGCGCACATAACTTGGATTTCGTTTTTTTTTTCTTTTTTTTTTTTTTTTTTTTTTTTTTTTTTTTTTTTTTTTTTTTTTTTTTTTTTTTCGTTTTTTTTTTTTTTTTTTTTACACCAACTTGTCTTATTTATATTTCATTTAATCAGATGGCTAAAACTTCTCGTGCTTTAATCAAAGGAAATCATAATAACTTTCGATATAACGCTATAAAAGTAGAAAGTTAATTTACAAATATTAGGCCGATGCTTATGCACACGGTTTTTTTCCTTGCTGCCACTCTATGGTGAACACTTCATATCACACTTTGGAAGCCGCATTGTTTATTTGAAATTTCTTTTTTTTTTAATTTTTTTTTTTTTTTTATTAATAAACAATTACTGAACTAACATTGATCATTCACTGGGGAAATACTTTGTGCGCTTATACAGTTAATCACTGATACGTATTATCAGATAAATAGGATGACAATAATTGGAATAAATAATACTAACTGGCAACCCCATGAGTTTCTATAGAAGTACGATCAATTCTGAGATTTGTCGCTTCACTTTCTGGAACTTACGTACATCTATATAACCTGGACGTTGAGGGAATAAATGTGCGAAAATACCGAGAACTCTGAGAGATGATGAATGCTTTCATAAATAGACAAAAGACCACGAATTTGTGACGGACACTGCCGGGTGATATTAAACCAGAAAAATTATTTACAAAAGGAAGAATGAAAATGTTAAACATTTCTTTTTCAAATTAGCACTGATGATGGCCACTGTCTCCTAACTTGCGCATTGCAACACTGCAAGTGAAGAGTTGTGAAGGAAAAACAAGAATATATATATAGATTTTGTAGGATATAATAATGGGTAAAGGAAGGCCAAGCACTGGGAACTTATGAAGTCATTCAGTGCTGACAGGGAAATTGAAAATGGAAAGGTTTGAAAAATGCAACAGGAGGAAAGCCTCGAAGTCGCACGACGAAATAATTGTTAGGAGGTGGATAGCAAGACAGAAGAAAGAGAATATGAATGGAGCTACAGTAAAAAGAATTAAAGGGGTTGAAGCTGGGGACCGAATGGAAGCTACAAAGAACCTTTAGTGCCTACAGCGTACACCCTGAGGTGCACTACCACTCCCTCCGCCCCCCATCCCCCCCCCCCCCCCACCCCCCCAAAGGGAAAATGTAAATGATGACTGTAATCATTTAAGAGGAAGGATTATCAAAATACGATTACTGAAATCACTGGATATGTTAGTCTGTATGATCGAAAATCGGATTGAAATTCGAGAAAATCTTGACACAAAATAGAGAATGATGAATTCTACAGTATCGGACTTTCTGACAAGCACTTTTGTTAGTTTCTGAAGCACCACTGTAACCAAATTCAGCTAATATCAGACTCTAAGGTCTGAATGCAACTTTCAATTCCTAATTTTTGCTCCTTTTGGTTAATTATGGGGTCATCATAATGTTCTGTAACTTATATAGGAAAAAACTTGATTTATAAGACGAGGTTGCTAGGTTACACCAATGTTCATACTCTACTGATGGCCAGGAAAAAGAGCCTAGCATTAGTCAGCTTATTCTAATACTCGATTCATCTGACGAAAATCTAATTTTATCATCCATGAAGCCTCTTCTCATTCTGGTACCTTTTGTGCGGAAGCTAAAATCCTCCAGGGGTCCTTATTGTCTCCATAAAACTGCTGGAAGTGGTGGTTTCCTTCTTCCAAACAATGGTGGTCAATAGGAATGGCATATGAAGTTTAGGCCAAAGACCAAAAAACACTGGGACCTATGAGGTCATTCACCGATGGAAAGGGAGTTTCAGAGTAAAATGTTTGAAAGGTGTAACATGAGGAAAACTTCGTTGTTGCATTATGAAACAATTGTTAGCAGAGGGTAGAAAGTGAGGTGGAAGAAAGATAATATGAACGGAAGTACAGTAAAAGAAATGAAAAGGGATGCAGCTAGGGGGCAAAAGGACGTTGCAAAGAGCTTACGAGTTTACACCCGCTACGGGGGTGTAACTCGTTTTGTCCATCATCAACATTCTGTTGAGACGCCAGGGTGCCACAAGTAGTCTCAGATTTTTTTTCCTTTTTTTATTTTACCTTTCTCTTTACAATAAAATATGGAAACATCCTCCCGGCAGTGTTTTGAATGTTGATAATCTCAAGTTTTCATAAGGCTTCAATAATATTTTAAAAGATTTGTAATGCTGCTTTACAAAGACTGCAGGAATACTTCAAAGCAACGCCCCATCGCCTTAACTTTTTTTTCAGTTATCCATCCATATATCTATCGGTATATTTATTGGTTATTTCCCATTTACTTTGGTTGACTTTTTTTATGCATACACTTGGAATTATTTTCCGCGCAGTCGTGAATACTATGAAAAAAAAAAAGAAAAAAAAAAAAAGCACGTAAAAAAAGAGCAGTAATAACAAACAAATAGCAAAACCAAATTACATATAATGTAGAAAACAAACAACCAGAAATCTTTAGTAACACTTGCAGTCAAATTTAGAAGATAAATTCCAATGATTTTCATGACAAACAATTCAATCAACGCGGGTTTGTATAGCGTGTAACAGCGGGATAGTTTTCTCAAGGTATATGATTATAACAAACACCTGTATCAAAAGAAAAATAAAAAAACTGTCACGTGTAATAGCCAATGGGATGGTCAACCCAAGGAGGCCCTTACCTATCCCAGTCCCATTACCCCACCACACACACAAATAGGGAGATAGAGGGGAGGAGGAGGAGGGAGGAAGGAGGAGGAGGAGGTGGTGGAGGAGTGTGATTAAAATACCAAAAAGCTTGATAAAAAAACCTACCTCTCAAAGAGTAAATGTATTATGAGTCAGAGAACTACGTAAATGGGAGTAAAACTATATAAAACCAAAAAGTACAAAAAGGAATAAATAAATGAAAACCCACAAAGGAAATTGGTTTGAAACTCAAGGATGACGAATAAATGAATCGTCCGACGGCGTCTGGCTTTTCCTTTGTGGTCACCAGTCAAGTACTATCCAGACCTGACGTTGTTGAATTTACTATTCGAACCGAAACGTGGTATATATAGTAATCACGTGACTTCAATCAACATATAGTTCACCGGACGGGTGGTTTTCGAGCTCGGCTGCCAATCGGTTGTCCGAAGTTCGATTCCCAGCTCTGCCAAAGCGGAATCAGAGGAATTTATTTCTGGTGATAAAAATTCACTTCTCGGATCCCACAATAAATTGTAGTTCCCGTTGCTAGGTTAACCAATTGGTTCCTAGCCACGTAAAAATATTTAATCCTTCGGCCCAGCCCTGGAGAGCTGTTAATAAGCTCAGAGGTCTGGTTAAACTAAGATATATTGAACTTTTTTAACTTCAATCAGCTTCCACCCAGCCACCCTTTCTTCTTCTGACTCCTACTCCTCCTCCTCCTCCTCCTCCTATTTCTCTCCACCTCTTCCTTCTCCTCCACCCTCCTCCTCCTATTTCTCCTCCACCTCTTCCTATTTCCAAAAAAGTCTCATCCTCTTTCGATTTTGCCCTTTCTCGGTAATTTTGGAAGTCTGTTTTTCCATTAAGATTCTTCGAACATCTGCTTTAATTTTGATCCATATGCCCATGCCCACGCTCTCAGATCATACTTAGTTGCATCCCGTCTCACGTCTGTTTTTGCTCAATGCCCACCGTCATCCCACCCCCAACCCCCCGCCCACGCGAATTTTTTTTTTTTTTTTTTTTTTTTTTTTTTTTTTTTCTCCTCAATTTGGGAGCTTTCTCTCTGCCGCTGCAATGTTCGCATATTCCCCCTGGAACGCGTGTGTTCTCCGATCCAACCCAAATTCCCAGTCTCTTATTCCTGCCATTCCTAAAGTAATGTTACCCTTGGCCCCACAGGTGAAAAACCAACCAGAAGCTGATAAAGAATATATATATATTAAAAAGAGGTCTTGGCACAGCGAATTGAAATGTCAAGATTTGGTGGTACAGCGACATACTAAGCTTTTATTAAATAATAAATAAAAAATCATAATTTCAAGCTTGGGTTTAATTACCTGACATATTAAACCGAAATATAAGCTTGGGTTCAGTGAACAACTATCAAGACCGGTTTTAATTAGCAGAAGTACCAAGCTGAAGTTCTGAAAGTAAATATTTCAAGCTTGGGTTAAGTGTACAATATATCCTGTCCGGGTTTAGTAAAACGAAATACCAAACTGAAACCGTTAGTTTTAAGTAGAGATATCAACCTAGGGTTCAGTCAACTCAAGCTAAGGTTCAGTCAACCGGAATTAAGCTGGGATTAATAAAGCGAAACATGTTGAGGCTCAGTAAACTGAAATTACAAGCCTGGGTTCAGGTAAACTTGTATCTACATTTACACTTGAATATTAATAAACCGAAATGTCGAACTTTGTTCTGCAAACAAATATCATGACTGGGATGAACGATTGGGTTTATAAAATGAAACTATTGCGATGAGGTTTAGAAACTCAGCTCAGTAAGTCAAGCTTTTAAGATTGAACATAAAAAAATAAAGTTTGCATTTTTCAAAGGGAAACAACAATAGTACGTCAATTAAATCTAAATCATGAGCTGAGTTTTATTAAAACCGGATTGCCAACTGTGGACTTAACGTAACCAAAATAATAAGTAAAGAGACTGGTTTCATCAAAATACAAACCATGAATTTCTTCAAGAGAAATGTCAAGCATGGTTTTATTGCAACCAACCGCCAAAAATTTTATGTTTAATGCTACACAGGCCACTCTCTCTCTCTCTCTCTCTCTCTCTCTCTCTCTCTCCTCTCGTCTCTCTCTCTCTCTCTCTCTCTCTTAGCATTGCCTTGGTTTTAAAAAGTAAAACTTCAAGCTTTAGTTCAATGAATTTACGCATTAGGCTGTTTTAAATACCCAACATAGAAAACCTTAGTTTTATAAATAAACAAAAACTAAATAACCTTATCCACAAAGTTAAATGCATTTTGGTAACCAACGATATTTCAAAAATAAAGAAAAAAAAAAGAAAAGCTCAACACTTCAATTCCCTACAGTAAAGTATTAAACATGAATTTATTAAATTGAAATAGCAAAACCGACTTTTCATAACTCTGATGATAATAATAATAATAATAATAATAATAATATAATATAATAATAATAATAATAATATAATAATAATAATAATATGGAAAACTATACATTACTCATAACAATTGAATAAAATAAAAACTACTGAGGACAAAGGGCTGCAATTTGGTATGTTTGATGACTGGAGGGTGGATGATCAACATGGAAATTTGCAGCCCTCTAGCCTCAATAGTTCTAAGATTTGAGGACGGAGAGAAAAAATGCGGATGGACAGACAAATACCCATCTCAATAGTATTCTTTTACAGAAAACTACAACCTCTGGCATGAGAAAAAGAGTATAATGAATGATATACAATGAAAATAGAATTGCACTCATCGGCAGCCAGTATATGGCAAATACAGAAGCATGATTTTCAGCATAGCCTCATTATTATATAAGAACAACTAAATATATATATATATATATATATATATATATATATATATATATATATATATATATATATATATATATATATATCACATATATAGATTACTCTAATACAGTAGTACAATATGAAGATAGAAGGCCCATAACACTATTTATACGTTGCAAACAATGCAATTCAGACGCTTCACTGTAAAATATTTTTACCAGTGAAAAGGGCACAGACGAAAGCGTCTGAAATGTATTGTTGGAACGTGAAATGGTGCTTTATGGGCCTTTTATCAATATATTTTATATAATATATACTTGTGTGTATTTATATATATATATATATATATATATATATATATATATATATATATATATATATATATATATATACGTATATGTGTATGGCCATACATGTATACATATATGTACGTGTGAGAGAGAGAGAGAGAGAGAGAGAGAGAGAGAGAGAGAGAGAGAGAGAGCGGAAGGCCAAAGAATTTTACGCTTCTCTAATTAAAAAAACCTTAACAACAAAATTTTTTTCAATTCTCAATTTTATATAATTTATTTTGTTTCATAATCATCTGTGACTAAAATGTTAAAATTTCCAGCTCTCTTTTTAGTTACTTTCTCGAGGAAGACATTATTTACTGGTTCATTTTTAAAGCCGTCTCCATTTGCATGATTTCTGAAGCTGTCCCAGTCTTCAGGAGCCTTCAGTTACTCCAAGCCCTTCCGAAGGCTCCGTGTGGAATCTCCCGAAGCAAGAAAGTTGGCCTCGGAGCCAAAATGAAGATCTGGGGAATCCTGGAGCTCTATTGGCTTTTCCAATTCGAAATATTTGATCAGGTGGAAGAAAGGTACCATGTTTGCCCTTGGTAAATTTAACTTTGTTGTGAAAAACTATTGGCTCTGATCCCAACCGGATCAGTGGTACCTTTCATAAATGGAAATTGGATCCGAAACCTCGGATTATTTATTAGTAAACAAGCAGTAGCTCTTGTTCTGGGAGCACTTTTTGGCCGAGCACATCAGTGCATTGAAGACCAGAAGGCTCTCCAGATTGGTCAAGATGCTACTGCGCAGAAAAACGACGACGACCTTTACTACGCAACGGAAATGATCTCGCTTTTGAAAGAAGGTTGGAAGGATGCAACGTCGGAGAACTTTCTCCTCCTAGATGAACTCGAAGATATGAATTTCAAAGAGGCTGCTCTGATGAGAACGAATCAAGATTTACTTGACGAGTTCATGGATGAAAAGCATAACGCTGAAGAGGAAAATAAACTCCTGAAGAAGAAAATAGAAGAGTTGGAAGACGCATTTTTCCAGAAGGCCAAGGATGTTGAAAATATAAACGAACAAAAACTAGCACGGAAGGAGAAAGAATATGAGAACCATCGAGAAAAACTGAAGAACTCCAGAACCAAGCTGTGGACAATGACTTCTACTGTGGGTACCTTGAAGAGAAGGTCAAGGCCCATGAGGCTGAAAGAAAGAGGCTGTTCCAGGCGACGGCACAACTCGAGGAGAGATTGCAAGCCTCACAGAGAGAAGTATCATCTGTTCTCGCACGAAAGGATCTAGGCGATCAGAAGAAAGTACATATCCAGGAAACCACAGTTCAGTCGCTTCCACAGGAGAATGAAAAAATTAATGAGGAATTAGAGGAACGAGAACCACCAGTTACCGTGGTATACAATTCTATGGCAAATGAAAAGAATAAGAATGATGCTCTGATTGAAGAAAACAAGGTCAAAGGAAACATGTTCTATAAGCTAGGACGACTGGAAGAAGCAAGTGAATGTTTCAACAGAGTCTTGGATATGGACGACGATCAAGTGGACTGCAGGCGAAGACTGGGATTATGTCTCTTGTTGCTTGGCAGACACAAAGCAAGCTATGACGCAGCTTGAGAAATTAGATGATCAAGAAGATTTGGTTGCAGCCGCCAGAACCTTGCAAAGAATGCAACGTCATGGCTGCCCATACTACATCCTAGGTATTGCAGAGGATGCTAATTTGAAGGAAATAAAGTGGGCCTACAGGAAGCGGACACTCAAGTTTAACCCTGATAACTGCCAAGGGTCTAAAGACGAGCGACAACGCAGAATGGATATCATGCACAAGGTCAACTATGCTAATGATCTCCTATGTGATACTGATGAAAGAAGAAAATACAACGCAGTCAGGGAATTCATCAAGGACCTGGCAGATAGTGTGTTTGAAGATCCTCAGAAAACAATGAAAGCAAAGAAGAAGAAACCTGGAAGGACAACGAAGAGGAAGAAAACTAAAGGAAACTAGAAAGAAACAAACAGAAGAAACAGCCTGTGATTAACCAAAATTGTGAATGATTTTGTCTTGTCACCAGGTGATGCTGCTGCGTCGTATTCTAGAGGCCCTGCGATCTTCTTGGTCCATTCGATGAGCTTGACTGCAAGATGGGTGTTCTGCTGCTCCCCCCGGCAGCAAACAACAATGGGAGGTCCCCCCACCTCCTACACACCAATCCTGCAATCAAAACCATCGATGGGCCAAGAAAATCGCAATGCCTCTGGAACACGACGCAGCATCATCAACTGATGACCAGTCAAAATTCTTCACATGGGTTGTTTCTTTGTAGCAATAAAGACAAGTCTTGTGAACAGGCTTTTCATCAGGCATCCTTGGCGATTCTCTCATCTCCCTGATAGAGGCAGAAGGCCCAACTGTCAGGATGAGAGCCAACAGTTATTCAGAGGAAGGAGGACAAGCTCTCAGGATGAGAGCCAACAGCTGTTCGGAGGCTGGAGGACAAGCTCTCAGGATGAGACCTAACAGCTGTTAGGAGGCTGAAAGACAAGCTATCAGGATGAGAGCCAACAGCTGTTCAGAGGGTCACAGGGCACCCCCTCTCCTGCCACATGATACCCTCTGGAATGGGTAACGATACCAAATTACCTATTGGATTATGCACTGCATGTTAAATCACATTTTTTGCATATACTGCAGTGGCAACCTCTGGCGCGGCGTAAAAACCCGTAAGTTCAATGCCTTTTATATATGCAAAATATGAGTTATGCAATGCATAATGGGTTGAATACTTGCATATACTACTGTGGCAACCTCTGGCGCGGCGTAAAAACCCGTAAGTTCAATGCCTTCTATATATGCAAAGTATGGCTTATGCAATGCATAATGGGTTCAATACTTGCATATACTACTGTGGCAACCTCTGGCGCGGCGTAAAAACCCGTAAGTTCAATGCCTTCTATATATGCAAAGTATGGCTTATGCAATGCATAATGGGTTGATTACTTGCATATACTACTGTGGCAACCTCTGGCGCGGCGTAAAAACCCGTAAGTTCAATGCCTTCTATATATGCAAAGTATGGCTTATGCAATGCATAATGGGTTGATTACTTGCATATACTACTGTGGCAACCTCTGGCGCGGCGTAAAAACCCGTAAGTTCAATGCCTTTTATGTATGCAAAGTATGGCTTATGCAATGCATAATGGGTTCAATACTTGCATATACTACTGTGGCAACCTCTGGCGCGGCGTAAAAAACGTAGTCAATGCCGTCTATATATTTGCAAAGTATGGCTTATGCAAATGCCCAATAATTGGGTTTGATTACTTGCAGATACTACTGTGCAACCTCTGGCGCGGCCCCGTAAAAACGTAAGTTCAATGCTTGTATAATAATTTGCAAAGGTTGCCCTATGCAATGCATATGTTTCAATACTTGCATATCTTACTGTGGCAACCTCTGGCGCCGCGTTAAACCCTAATCATGCCTTCTATATAGCAAAGTATGGCTTATGCAATGCATAATGGGTTCAATACTTGCATATACTACTGTGGCAAACTCTGGCGCGCGTTAAAAACCCGTAAAGTCAATGCCTTCTATATATTGCAAAGTATGCTTGATGCAATGCCAAATAATGGGGTTCAATACTTGCATATAACTACTGTGGCAACCTCTGGCGCGGCGTAAAAAACCCCGTAAGTCAATGCCTTCTATATATGCAAAAGTATGGCTTATGCAATGCCTAATGGGTTCAATACTTGCATATACTACTGTGGCAACCTCTGGCACGGCGGGTAAAACCCGTAAGTTTCATTCCTTACTAATAAAAATAAAGCAAGTTATGGGCTTATGGCAATGCAATAATAAGGGTTTGAATTACTTTCATATACTACTGTGGCAACCTCTGGCGGCCCCGGCGTAAAAACAAAGTAAGTTCCAATGGCTCGGATAGATGCAAAAGTATGGCTTTATGCAATGCATAATGGGTTGAATACTTGCATATACTACTGTGCAACCTCTGGCCGCCGCGGTTACGTAAGGGTTCAATTCCTTCAAATATTTATTGCAACAAAAAGTGATGCTATGCAATGGCATAATGGGTTTAATATTGCATAAAATACTACTTTGTTTGGCACCTCTGGCGGCCGGCGTACCCTAAGTTCAAATGCCTTTCTTATAGGATGCAAGTATGCTTAAAATGCAATGCATAATGGGTTTGATACTTGCATATACTACTGTGGCAACCTCTGGGCGCGCGTAAAAAAACCCCGTAAGTTCAATCTTCTATATATATGCAAAGTATTTGCTTATGCAAGCATAATGGTTTAATACTTGCAATATACTACTGTGGCAACCTCTGGCGCGGCGGTAAAAAACCGTAAGTTCAATGCCTTCTATATATGCAAAGTATGGCTTATGCAATGCATAATGGGTTCAATACTTGCATATTACTACTGTGGCAACCTCTGGCGCGGCGTAAAAAACCCGTAAGTTCAATGCCTTCTATATATGCAAAGATGCTTATGCAATGCATAATGGGTTCAATACTTGCATATACTACTGTGGCAACCTCTGGCGCGGCGTAAAAAACCGTAAGTTCAATGCCTTCTATATATGCCAAAAGTATGGCTTATGCAAGCTAAGGGTTCAAACTTGCATATAGTTTGAATACCCTGGCATACTACTGTTGGCAACCTCTGGCGCGGCGTAAAAACCCGTAAGTTCAATGCCTTCTATATATGCAAAGTATGGCTTATGCAATGCCTAATGGGTTCAATACTTGCATTATACTACTGTGGAACCTCTGGCGCGGCGTTAAAAAACCTGCAATGCCTTCTATATATGCAAAGTAGGCTTATTGCAAGCAATAAAAGCCCGATATTGCATATACTACTGTGGCAACCTCTGGGCGGCCGTTAAAAAACGTAAAGTTCAATGCCTTCTATATAGCAAAGTATGGCTTATGCAATGCATAATGGGTGATACTTGCATATACTACTGTGGCAACCTCTGGCGCGGCGTAAAAACCGTAGGTTCAATGCTTCTAATATGCAAAGTATGGCTTAATGCAATGCATAATGGGTTTAATACTTGCAATACTACTGTGGCACCTTGGCGGGCGTAAAAACCCGTAAGTTCAAATGCCTTCTAATATGCAAAGTATGCGAATTGCAATGGGGGGAATATGGGTTCATACTTGCATATACTACTGTTGGCAAACCTTTTGGCGCGGCCGTTAAAAAACCGTAAGTCAAAATGCTTTTATATATGCAAAGTAGGTTATGCAATGCATAATAGCTCGAATACTTGCATATACTACTGTGGCAACCTCTGGCGCGGCGTAAAAAACCCGTAAGGTCAATGCCTCCTATATATGCAAAGTTATTGGCTAATGCCAATGCTAATGGGTTCAATACTTGCATTAGACTACTGTGGCAACCTCTGGCGCGGCGTAAAAACCCGTAAGTTCAATGCCTTCTATATATGCAAAGTATGGCTTATGCAATGCATAATAGCTTGAATACTTGCATATACTACTGTGGCAACCTCTGGCGCGGCGTAAAAACCTGTAAGTTCAATGCCTTCTATATATGCAAAGTATGCTAATGCAAATGCATAATGGGTTCAATACTTGCATATACTACTGTGGCAACCTTCGGCGCGGCGTAAAAACCCGTAAGTTCAATGCCTTCTATATATGCAAAGTATGGCTTATGCAATGCATAATGGGTTCAATACTTGCATATACTACTGTGGCAACCTCTGGCGCGGCGTAAAAACCCGTAAGTTCAATGCCTTCTATATATGCAAAGTATGGCTTATGCAATGCATAATGGGTTCAATACTTGCATATACTACTGTGGCAACCTCTGGCGCGGCGTAAAAACCCGTAAGTTCAATGCCTTCTATATATGCAAAGTATGGCTTATGCAATGCATAATGGGTTCAATACTTGCATATACTACTGTGGCAACCTCTGGCGCGGCGTAAAAACCCGTAAGTTCAATGCCTTTTATGTATGCAAAGTATGGCTTATGCAATGCATAATGGGTTCAATACTTGCACATACTACCGTGGCAACCTCTGGCGCGGCGTAAAAACCCATAAGTTCAATGCCTTTTATATATGCAAAGTATGGATTATGCAATGCATAATGGTTTGAATACTTGCACATACTACCGTGGCAACCTCTGGCGCGGCATAAAAACCCGTAAGTTCAACGCCTTTTGTATATGCAAAGTATGGCTAATGCAATGCATTATGGGTTAATTACTTGCATATACTACCATGGCAACCTCTGGCACGGCGTAAAAACCCGTAAGTTCGTGGCAACCTTTGGCGTGGCGTAAAAACCCGTAAGTTCAATGCCTCATACAGTACGTGCAAAATATTTGATCCTGGTGTGGCAGGAGGGAAGATTCCATCTCTCTTGGCTAGCTATTGGAGCTGAGAATGGGGAAGGGTCCATCCCTGGCAAAAATAAAACCCCATTTGATGACACTCCATTGGCGAGGATGCCCCAGGGATGAGATCGCTTCTGATCGCTAAAGGCCCATAATTATATATATTTATATATGTATATATATAAATGTATATAATGTATATATCATATATAACACACACATAAATATATGTAATGTATTTATATAAATATACAGTACATATATCATAGATCTATATAAATATATATATATATATATATATATATATATATATATAGTAATATATATATTATATATATATATATATCATATATATATATATAATGTGTGTGTATGTGTACATATATATATATATATATATATATATATATATATATATATATATATATATATATATATACAAATACACACATATATACATATATATATCACAAAGTATAGACACACATATTCATATTGTAGATATACAGCTAGACAGCCATTTTTAGTACACATTCACACACGTACACACTCACACAGACAGTCAGCCATATTTCCACAACCACGCACACAAGTACACGCAATGCTTTTGACGAACATCACCGCTGCTCACCAGCAAAACGGAACAGAAAGAATGAGGAGCAGCCTCCTCTAGTAGTGGAGGTGAAAGTGGCAGCTTTAATCAAACACTGTGTATAACAACAAGAGGTTGAATGTTAAATAAGGAGTTGGGAATAGGGAGTTGGGATAATGGGCTACAAATAAGCCTAGGATGTTCAGTGGGAATAATAATAATAATAATAACAATAATAATAATAATAATAATAATAATAATATAATAATAATAATAATAATAATAATAATAATAATAACTAATAATAGTTATATGCTGGAAACAGACCTTCTTTCAAACATGTTTTATTAAAAATAATGGCAGAAATCACAGAATTGATTCTATATAAAATTCTTTCAATTCTCCTTATGATTTGTCTTTCTGGCAAGCTGGTTTTATAAAGCAGGTGTCGAATATTCATTGTGCAGTGGGTCGTCAACGGTATTTTGGGCTGTTGTTATCAAAGGCAACAGGTTATCAGGGACAGGCTGGGGTCGTCAACAGGTATACTCTCGTAGGTCGGGAACAGGCCGTAGTCGTCAGGGGTCTATCCAGTATTCACTGGATAGACCCCTGACGACCCCAGCCTGTCCCTGATAACCAGTTGCCTTTGATAACACCAGCCCGAAATTCCGTTGACGACCCACAGCACAATGAATATTGGCCAGCTGCTTTATAATACCAGCGTGCCAGAAAGACAAATCATAAGGAGAATTGAAAGAATTTTATATAGAATCAATTCTGTGAACTCTGCCATTACTTTTAATAATAATAATAATAATAATAATAATAATAATAATAATAATAATAATGAATAATCAATAAAAGGAATTCAAAAGGATAATTACTACCCGGGTAGTTGGGAAGGGAAAAATAATTAAGCTAATTAAATATAAGTCGTGATGTTTGTCTGTCTGTCTCACTGTTGACGTTTGGATACAGGGGGGAGGTACTTTGGGGTTGTATATGTATGCATGTAAGTGTAAATACGTGAAAATACACACACACACACTATACACTCACATTATATATAAATACACACACACACACACACACACACACACACACACACACACATATATATATATATATATATATATATATATATATATATATATATATATATATATGAATAACTTTCACATCACCGTGATTCAATATATTATCATTCGAGCTACAAATGTCCTATAATATCTAATTCGCACTACCCGTTATTGATATATTTTCATATATATAAACCGAAGGGGAATTTTTAGTTCATGAAATCATCATCAAATAAAAATTCCCTTTCGGTTTACATATATGAAAATACATCAATTTCAAGGTAGAGCGAATTAGATATTAAAGGACATTTGTAGCTCGAATGATATATATATATATATATATATATATATATATATATATATATATATATATAATGTATGTACGAATGTAAAAATACAATTACGAATAAATTCCTTTCTGTGCTTTTACGGAAATGGCCATAAGGACTACACACACATATACAGTATATATATATATATATATATATATATATATATATATATATATATATATATATATATATATATATATATACACGTACTAAACGGCTCAGAGAGCGTTAGCGCGCTAAGTATATATATATATATATATATATATATATATATATATATATATATATATATATATATATATATATACACGTACTAAACGGTAAAATGGTAAAGATGAGAAAAATGTTAACACTTATTTTTCTTTCCTTGTACAGTAAGTTCCAAAACTGAAGCGACAAATTTCAGAGAATTTCGTTCGAAATTCACTAACTGGCAACTACAACACATAGCTGAAAAACATGTTTTATTTCTACAATGAAAGCTCTATCAAGCAAAATAAAGCTAACATATGATGCACATATATCAAATTTATTATATTTTTAACAATCTTAAGAAAAAAATTACGGTAATAGTAATTATTTCAAAGTATAGCAATTACTTCAAACTATAGAAACGAAATAATTTGAAATTTTCGTTCAACACAGGATTACCAACATTACCAATGTATATTTTGAGCAATATGGAAACAAAAATTTAATATCATAGTATATTATCAATTATTTTAGCGAAGATGCATAAAACCATTAAGTATCAATAGAATGTAAAGGGAAAATCTCCGCAACATTAAACACAATCAACCATGAATGCACCTAGATTCAGCAGAGAAGTTGAGTGTGGTTGGTAGTTCTGATTTTAGCTTCGAAGACCGAGCATAAAACACCATCTTCGAGAAAGGCTCAACTGCTGCTGCTACCTTCAGATGACTATACTCTGCTTTTTTCCATCTGTCCATCCGCCTGTGGTGTTTGCGCATGGTAACACTGCGTCTCGGGCTTTGAATAATATCCTCTTTCGAATATTAACGGTGTAATTCGCATACAGTAAATTATTAAAACACTTTTCAGTTGCAAATGTACACCAAGATGTCTTTTTATTTACCTAAAATTTACACATAGCATAACTATTTCAAGCCCGGGATGCAGTGTTACCATGCGCAACCACCACAGGTGGATGGACAGATGGAAAAAACAGAGTATAGGCCTAGTTCCGGGCATAGCAAGGCTTACAATGCAGGGCCACTGTCTGTTATTTAGGCAAAGATAGAACCATTAGGACTGACACCAGGACCTGTCCTCGCACCTTGGAAACAGACTCGCTATATAAAAATAAGGAAGACGGTCTCAAGCAACCAAAATACCCGTAAAATCACCACCTGGTAAAGTAGGATGACAACAGACCCCAACCAACCCTTCTCCCTCTCTACCTCTACCTCTACCCACAATCCTAACTCCACCTTTTTCACTTCAACCTTTTACCTCAAATATAAGACTGAATTTGCGTGAGTGGCGTATCATAAGGGAGTGATATCACCCAAATTCATATTTTCACGGGCAACCAGTAATCAGTTCGATCCAGTCAAGCATTATTGTATAACAGAAATTTATGAGTTTTTGGGGATTTATATATATATATATATATATATATATATATATATATATATATATATATATATATATATAAAACTAGATGATAAAATCTCGTTCTCATATTCTAAAAGGTAGCGATGGACCAGAGCTTCCAAAGGCAATTGGTAATACATTCTCTCTCTCTCTCTCTCTCTCTCTCTCTCTCTCTCTCTCTCTCTCTCTCTCTCGATACACCTCCCCCCTCCATTATCTACTAAGGTCATCAAATCAGACACAGAACTTACAAAAATATGCATTTATTTAAAAGCAAAGTATTAACTGAATAACTCAGATTCTTAACAAAAAGATTAAATGAAATGTTAAACTCAGAAGCCCAAATAACTCAGATAACCCCCAGTAATTAATCAAATAACTAACATTAGTTTAGCCATAACATCAGACACAGTCAACATAGTCAGTACACCATAATAATTAAGTCAGTTCCCATTTCTCCAGATCAATTCCCTTGTCCAGAATCGCCCATGCAACACAGTATGCACTATCACTTATCAACAAAGACACTCTTTGAAGAAGACATCCTGGCTCCTCGCCTCTCTTGCACATATCTCCCCTTCATTCTTACTTAACACTCTCATATGTAGGGGAAAAAGCTCGCATGTACGCACGAACTCACACCCATTGTCCACAATGTTCATGCCCCAGGTAACTGCTTGTAACCAGTTTCAAAGTCACCTCTGCGATCACCTGTAGCAACAGGACATGCACAGATCTGCACACATAGCAAAAAGACACATCGGCATTCCCAAGGCTCGACACTCGAACACTCTGTCTCTAAGGACGTTAAATGATGATTCTATACATTCTAAGAAATGTCACAGCATATCACATTACAATGATATTTAAAATATATCATAGTAAACCCCTCTTTTCTTCTCTTTCTCTCTTCTCTTCTCTTTATTATTAGTCAGTCTTTTCTTTGGTAACTTTGGTTGTATTTGTTAAAGTTAACAATTGTTATAATGGGATAACCTTCATCTATATTGCGTGTGGTTGAGTTTTTCTTTTCTTAGGAACATTGTAGATTCATGAAATCATATCAAATCTTTTCCTTTCATTATCCAGTCTCTCAGGAGTTAATTTTGGGTACGTGGATGGACTCTTGGCAAGTTAAACACCACTTAGTTTTTCTTACTTATTATTTATGAATACAAGTTTCACAGTTAGTACACTACACAAACTTTCACATGGAACAGAGACTACACCGACACAACTTCTCCGTCTAATGTTTCATTCTCAACTGAACTTTCCTGAGACTTCAAATGAAGTCTCAACCTAACTTCTACATTTTAGCTCCTCCTTAACTTCAACTAGGGTTCACCCTACTTCTACTTTTGTGGCTATCCTTGTTTACGGTGCCACCCCTGTGTGAATCTTATTGGTTGTTCTAATCTATCGTAACCACCCACTTGAGGTGTCAAAGTTCAGATTTTCCACTGGAGTCAACATATTCTTGCTTTGGCGAAGTACGGGTTGTGTTTTGTCTCATTTTTCCAAATTGCTATTACTGCAATGTGTTCCTACCACACTTCTACCTTTTGTTCGCCTTCATCTACCATCACTCTACCAGTGGATTTTCCTATCTAATTGTCCCTACATATATTTACACAGACTTCTGTTGCATTCCTAACAACACTCGGCCACCTACAGGCAGTGATTTCAATGCCTAAAATTAGCAAAGTTTCCCCCAAAAAATACTTATACATAAAAACAATGTTGAAAGCAATCATAAATGGCAATATATACAACAATGTTAGAACATCAGTTACTTGAAGGCAAATTATTCAGTGGTGTTGAACTTGTTAATAACTAACACTCTGACAATACATATGAAAGCTAGTATGGTGAGTACTAACAAAACAATATTTACCATTGACATGATGAGTGAAATGTCAGTCTTGTATACATGGAAAAAATTATTAGCTGCTTCAAGTTTGTTAAATGATTCTAACTCAAGTTTTTGTTAGCTGCATCGATAACTTTGTTCATAATTGTACCTCGTTCAGCCGCCCACATTTCTAACTTTTCTATTCTAGCTCTATCCTTATCTACATCACTATCAGTGGCCACACCAAACAAAGTGTTTAATGCTGTACCTATACATGGAAGAAGTGAACGCTTCCTAATTCTCTTAGGTAAAACCTGACTGATATCCTCTCTGAGTTTCACTAAAATCGTATCATTTTGGTTACTATCTATGACACTTTCCAGTTCGCTCAGCAAATCCCTCAACTGTTGTTGTTGCTGATCCACGGTTATGTTAATCTTCACTACTGCGATATCATGTATCATCTTTACTTGACTGTGATCCTTTAAGATTGCTCCCTTCTTGATTTGCAAGAGGGAGATGCAGATATCACTCACCATCAGCCATAGGGAAATCCATTTCCTGCAAAATACATCCTAAGCAGTAAACCTTATACAACAATGTTATTGACCTATTGCACTTGGTCCTATCTCTTTCTTGAATTGTATCTCGGAGCCACTAATGCTGATGAAGTATGGGAATCATTTAAGTTACTGTTTTCTTTACTACTTAACTCCTTTAAATCTTTAAAATCCTTTAAATGTTCTTCTGACCAAATGTCGGAATGTACTACTTTAATATGGTTCCAATGTGCAACAGTTTCATTTAAAGTTGATTCATGCATTAGCTTAAAATTTATTTAACTTTAACCTTTCTATTACTCTATATGGACCTTGGAATTTAGGACTCACTTTAACATTAGGTCCTTCAACTCTATGGTTAAGCACATATACTTGTTGCCCTATTTTTAAATCTGGAACTGTTGATTTCTGATTGTAATACTTACTAGACTTTTGATGTAACTCCTTCAATCGAGCCCTTGTACCTTTAACTGTCTCGAAAGTCCTCCTTGTTTTCCAAGCAACATAGTCTTCATAATTATAAGTATGTCTGGGTGGAGTTGCATCGTCTAACAGGGTATTTGGCATTCTTTTCTGATAGCCATATAACAAAAAGTGGGGAGTTTCACCGATAGATTCATTTACAGTGTTATTAATGGTGAACTGTACGTCTTCAAGAATTGTCTCAATCTTCAGTCTGTGGAGTCACTAAAGTTTTCAGTACATCCTTTATCTTACGATTTGTTCTCTCAACTGCTCCATTAGAGCTTGGTTTATGAGCTGTAACCTGACACTTGTTAATTTCATAAAACTCACACAATTTCTTTAAAAATGTCACCAGTAAATTCTCCTGCATTATCAGATAACAGTGTTTAGGGGCATGAATGTCTCGTAATTATTCTAGATTTCAGAGCTTCTGTTACAGTAGTTGCTTCTCTATTTCTTACTGGAATGATCTCCACATATCTAGTCAAGTAATCTATGAAAACTAATATTTGACGGTTACCTCTAGTTGTGTTTGGAAATGGACCTACAAAATCCATTGAAACTACTTGGAATGGAGTTAATTCAGATGGATATTTCTCAAGAGGGGCCTTTACATTTAAGTTACCTTTGTGTACGTTACAGATATGACAATTCTCAATAAATCTCTTCGCATCTTCATTGCAATTAGGCCAAAAATAGTTTCTAGTGACCATTCTACATGTTTTCTTTATTCCAGGATGTCCTGACAACTTGTAAGAGTGTGTTAGTTCTAAAACTTCTTGGGTTAGTGTCTTAGGTACGTACAAACGTGAACAAGCATTTGGTTCTTCTGATGTTTTATATAGAATTCCATTGATTAACTGAAATTCAGACTGATCATCCTCATTTGGCATTAATTTACCTACTATTTGTCTAATGTTAGCATCCTTTTGTTGTTCGATCTGAACTCTTTCCAAATCTAGATCTATGATCTGACAACTAAAGCAGAAGGTATTAGTTGTGATTTGCTTCTCAGTTTCTTCTTGCGATCTTGACAAGGCATCTGCTATAGTGTTATATCTACCTGGGATATATCTAAACTCTGGGCCAAATTCTAATACACTTATGAACCATCTGTTAAATTTCATATTATTTGTGAAAGCTCTTTTCTTGAATAGGTCACAAATGGGTTTGTGATCTGTAAGCACATTGACTTTATGTCCTAGCAATAAATGCCTAAACTTTCGTAATCCCCAATATAGAGCTAAGCACTCACGTTCGGTAGTGCTATAATTTCTTTCTGCAGCATTCCAAACTCTACTTGCATAATATACTGCTCTCATTCTTGTTTTTCCTTGTTGCATTAAAACTGCACCTACACCTGTACTGGAAGCATCGCAGGCTAAGTAAAATTCCTTTGAGAAATCTGGGTACACTAAAACTGGATTTCTTGTCATCATTTCCTTGAGTGTTTGGAAAGCTCTTTCATGTTCTGCCTTCCATTCATAAGATACATCCTTCTTAGTTAAATCTGTTAAAGGTTTGGCTATGGTGGCAAATCCCTTAATAAAGTGTCTATAGTATCCTATCATGCCTAAAAATCGTCTCAAGTCTTTCAAGTTACTTAGGCTGGATATGCTACAATTGCCTTTATTTTACCTTCCTGCATACACTGTCCATTTTCACTGATGACATGTCCTAAATACTCTAATGGTTTTACCATGAATTGACATTTCTTAATTTTTATCTTTAATCCTGCACTCTTCAGTCTTTCTAACACTATTTCTAATGTCTTAAAGTGACTAAGTCTTTACTGGAAATGACTACATCATCTAGGTATACTGAAACATCCTCTATATCTCCTAAGATTTGGAGCATTAATCGAGTAAAGGTTAATGGGGCTGATGTGAGACCAAAGGGCATGACTTCATATTATAAATGTTCCTTATGAGTACTAAAAGCTGTTAAAGGCTTGGACTCTTCGTCGAAGGGCACTTGCCAATATCCACTGAGCAAATCTAATGACGCAAATATTTTTGCTCCACCCAATTGAGCTAACATATCATTTATGACAGGCATTTGCATTCTATCTGGGATAGTGTGTGAATTTAATTTCCGATAATCTGTTACCATTTTCCAACTGCCATCTTTCTTTGGAACTAACAAGAGAGGTGAATTTGTTACGGGTTTCTTTTTTTATTCTCTTTCTCTCTCCTCTTCTCTTTATTATTAGTCAGTCTTTTCTTCGGTAGCCTTGGTTGTATTTGTGAAGATTATTTGTTATATGGGATAACATATTGCTTGTGGCTGAGTTTTTCTTTTCTGAGGAACATTGTAGATTCATGAAATCATATTAAATCGTTTCCTTTCATTATCCAGTCTCTCAGGCGTTTAGCTTGGGTATTTGGATGGACTCTTGGCAAGTTAAACACCACTTAGTTCATCTTACTTATTATTGAATATAAGTTCACAGTTAATACACTACACAAAAATTCACAGGGAACAGAGAGTACACCGACACAACCTCCCCGTATAAGGTTTCGTTCTTGACTGAACTGTCCTGAGACTTCAAGTGAAGTCTGAAACCTAACTTTTCCATTTCTGCTCCTCCTTAACTTCAACTAGGATACACCCTACTCTTCTTGAGTGGCTTTTCCTACTTCCAGTGCCACCCCTGTGTGAATTTGATTGGTTGTCCTAATCTATCGTAACCACCCACTTGAGGTGTCAAAGTTCAGATTTTCCACTGGAGTTAACATAAATTTGTTTTGGCAAGCTGTTGCCTGTGTTTGGTCTCGTTTTTCAAATTGCTATGGCTGCAATTTGTTCCTACCACACTTCTCCCTCCTTCTGACCTTCATCTACCATAACTCTACCATCACCCTACCATAATTCTACCATCATTCTACCAGTGGATTTTCCTAGCTAATTGTCCCTACATATATTTATAGACTTCTGCTTCCTTCCTAACAAATTATATGGTGATTTAGAAGGTACTACTACTCCATCCTTCTTCATTTCGTCAATTAACTGATCTACAATCGGTCGTTGACTTATTGGCAACTTATAGTTAGGTATATAGAATGGTTTAGTTCCATCTTGTATTAAAATCTTATCCTGCAAAGTATCTGTTCTTCCTAACTTATCTCCTTCTAAAGGAATGACATCTCTATACCTCTCCAATATTTGTAATAATTTAACTCTACTCTGAGGAAAGTCTGTATTATTTACTTCTTTATTTAAAATTGAACTTTGTTCTGTGCAAGAGAAGATTGCTTTTTCACCTAGTGTTAGTAAAGGATTATTCACTACAATTCCTGTACAAAATTCTATACCAGACCTTAGTATTAGTCTTTTGTCTGAGTAATTCTGGACGTACGTCTTGCAATTAGTACCATTTATGTGAACTAGGGAATTGTCCATCCTAACAAAGTCAGGTAAGTCTTCATTAGTTAGCATTACATCTGTTTCATGCAAGGCTTCGTCTGTTTTAGCTCTAAGACAAACCTTGGTTAGACATTGCGGGTACAAAACTACTTCTCTGTTAAACGCAAATCTGACAGTATGGTCATCTGCAGTACTAATTAAACATATTTCTTCGTCATCGTGTATCTCTGAGAAATAACAGACATCCGTTTCATCTGAACTTTCATCCAATAGTATTGTTGAGTTTAATTCCTTTTTATTTAATGTCCCTAATAACAGGACTTCATTGATATATTTTTCTTCCTCACTTTCATCCATTATGAGATATGTACAATCAATTTCAGATTCATCTTCATCTATGGTTGAATGCTCATAATCAATCTGTGATTCATCTTCATAAATTTGTTCACATGCAATAATAGGTTCAGCTGCAATGATTTGTTCAGAGGCATTAATTTGTTCAGATTCAAAACTTTGTTCAGAGGCTATAAATTACTCAGCTGCAATAAATTGTTCGGAGTCAATACTTTGTTCAGAGCTCTGAGTATCAAGGCTAGCATTGTTAATGTTATTTATTTGTGCACAATCTATCATAGAATCATTCCTGGCTAAGGACATTTCTTCAAAACTGTTATCTCTACTACTTATTTCACCATTATCCACTAAATATATACTACCCGGGCTATCATTATTCTCCATCTTAGTTTCTTGGATGTTCGCTTCTCTAGAAGATGTCGTCTCAGTTAAATTGATCATATTTATGCAAGACTTTCCTTCTTCTAGCTAAAAACAAACATTTTCTCTATTTCTGCATTGAAAATTGATTTTATTTTCTCCACAATCTAACATTATTGTACATCTCCGCATAGCTTTATATGAAAACAGAGCTTGAGTAGGATAAAATCTTTCTTCTAATACTACAAACACTTCCTTAAAAGTTTTGTCTAAAATCTCTATGTCCAGTGTGACATTACCCAAAGCATTAATCTGTTTCCCTGCTATTCCTCTTATAGTTCTACCAGGACCTTGTATTTTTGAATCTGCAAAGCCTAAATGTTTTATTAATGTTTGTTTATCTATTATATTTACTGTACTGCCTGTATCTAAAAGTATTGAGCATTGTTTACCATTTATTCTTGTTTGGATGATAGGTAACTCTTCTTGGCATGTTTCCTTATCCTTCACTGAGAATACTATCTCTCTATTTCCTTCAAAAGGCAACTTGAATGTATCTTCCTTACCTACAGTGACTATTTCATTCTCATTTTCTACTGGTAAGGAAGCTCTCTTTTGTACTGCCCCCTTCTGTAATTGTCACTGTGTCTGATTATTATTTTGGGATGTACTTCTTTGAACATTATAATTTGTATTATTGTTAAATCAACAATTCTGTGTTAGGTGACCTGTCATATTACAATGGAAACAATACCTTGGTCGCCTACAATTTTGAGTTGTGTGGTTGGATTAACCACAATTGACACAATTTTGTTCCTGTTTATTATTTTGTGTTCTATTATCTCCTGGACTCTGGTTATGGGTTGGGCCGAACGAACTTTGATTTGGATTGCCATTGTTTGGATTTTCCCTGTGCTGCTGAGGCCTATATCTACTATTTCTGTTTGCTTGGAAAAATTTCCCATTACTGTTCTTAGGACTATTCCCAGGATCTGTCTGAAACACTATCTGCCCTTTTCTGAAAATTATTCCTATTTCTACCAGGGTTTCCATTATTTACAAAACCTGTAAATTCTTTAGCTAGATGCAGTCCTCTTTTGCACAATTCCTTTTGCATGAAACTTGAAGCTGCGAGACTATAATGCTTGGCATCAGGCTCCTGTTTCTTATAAACCCGTTTATCTTCCTCTCCGATAGCATCATATATACTATACCATGGGCTATGTAGTTTAATACCTCCCTCAAACTAACTAAATCTCCTACATCATCATTAAAAGCATTGCGATCGCCAATAACTATTCCTGTTCTCTTTAAATCAATAGTTAAGTTATGAATGGCATTTTCTACATCAGTATGGAGGTTTGCTATACTGTTACCATCGTATTTCTGATGTAAGAACTTACTGAGATTGTGCCATTGATCTTGCCGATTGATAGGTTCCCAAATTTCAAAACACACCTTCTTGAATTCTGCAAAGGTTTTACTTTCCTGGAACTTGAACGAATTTAACGTTCGATGGGCATCTCCTATCTCTGAACTAACATAAGAGTAACGCTTCATCTATTTTCTTGCGTTCATCGGTAATTCCACTGGATGAAATCCGACTTTCGGTGTCTGGTATCCACTGAGCTACTGAATGCGCTTCTAATTTATTCTTTTCAGGATGAACCTTTTCTACATTACCGCAAAAGCGTGTAGCCTGTGTTATTACAGCAGCCTGTGCCATTCTAGAATACCTAGGTACTTGCAATGGGTTAGTAATGTTATTATTGTTAGCAACAATCACACTAGTCATGGGTATATTTGCTACTGTCGAAAGCGGTACTCTGGGTGGACTTTCGCTATGCGATCATCATGGGGGAAAATTTGTCTGATTATTTAGTCTCGATCATCTATCAGGGGCTGGACGTAGGCTATAATGGTTCGAGTCAGGAGTTCTGCTTCTTTGCTACCTGGTGATAATTTCATGAAAGTTTCTATTCATACTACAGCCGGACTAGATACAATTTTTTTTTAAATCAGATGCATTGTTGTACTTATATTATCTTCATATTGGCAGAAGTCTGTGGTTCCTATCTTGCCTATCTAATTTCCTTATATGTACGTCTACGGTTTCCTTCCTCCAATTTTTCTTCTTTCTTCTGGTCCTGGTTGCCGAACTCTTCCGCGTTGTCGTCCCGTTAAAATCCTTGCACTGCCATTGAAGTCTATTTCACTGCCGTTGCTTAGCGCAGCCCCTTCAGCGTCGTTCGTCGTTTTGGGAAATCGTAGCGCTGTATGGAGAATTTGGCGCTATCTCGATCTTCACGATATTTTAGCGCTCTTAGGTTGATTGAAGAATTCCGTCAATTGTTTTTCCATGAAGTTTCGCTGCGCTGAATTTGAAATTCCTCTTGGTCCGCTCCTATGCGTTCAGCTGGTTGAGTTTTTCTTTTCTTAGGAACATTGTAGATTCATGAAATCATATTAAATCGTTTCCTTTCATTATCCAGTCTCTCAGGAGTTAATCTTGGGTACGTGGATGGACTCTTGGCAAGTTAAACACCACTTAGTTTATCTTACTTATTATTTATGAATACAAGTTTCACAGTTAGTACACTACACAAATTTTCACATGGAACAGAGACTACACTGACACAACTTCTCCGTCTAATGTTTCATTCCCAACTGAACTTTCCCGAGACTTCAAATGAAGTCTCAACCTAACTTCTACATTTTATCTCCTCCTTAACTTCAACTAGGATTCACCCTACTTCTACTTGAGTGGCCTTCCTTGTTTCCGGTGCCACCCCTGTGTGAATCTTATCGGTTGTTCTAATCTATCGTAACCACCCACTTGAGGTGTCAAAGTTCAGATTTTCCACTGGAGTCAACATATTCTTGCTTTGGCGAAGTACGGGTTGTGTTTTGTCTCATTTTTCCAAATTGCTATTACTGCAATGTGTTCCTACCACACTTCTACCTTTTCTTCGCCTTCACCTACCATAACTCTACCATCACTCTACCAGTGGATTTTCCTATCTAATTGTCCCTACATATATTTACACAGGCTTCTGTTGCATTTCTAATATATATATATATATATATATATATATATATATATATATATATATATATATATATATATATATATAAAGAAGCACCCGAGCATAACCAATTGGCCTAGTGCTCGATTCTTAAAACAGGACTCTGGTTATTCTTGACTAGATAAAAAGGTCCTGAGAGAGAGAGAGAGAGAGAGAGAGAGAGAGAGAGAGATAGAGAGAGAGCAACTCGAATTAAAATTATGCTTGCCAAGCATATTTACACTCCGGATCGTATGGACAAGAATAGTCTCACTTATGCAACGAAAAAAAGGTGAAAACCTACGAAAATACTTGTTTGATGCGACCCTGAACGCAATTCCATATACAAAAATTTGCACAATTGAGGAATTCGATGAAATTATTAAATAACAAGCCGGAAAATATATTTCCTTGATTCTTGAAATAGGCTTAACCATGTAGCCCATGCTAAACGCGCATGTAACTTGGATTCGTTTTTTTTTTCACACAAACTTGTGTCTTATTTATATTTCATTTAATCAGATGCTAAACTTCTGTGTGCTTTCTCAAAAGTAATCATAATAACTTTCGATATAACGCTATAAAAGTAGAAAGTTAATTTACAAATTATATTAGGCCAATGCTTATGCACTAGGTTCCTGCTGCCACTCAATGGTGAACACTCGATATCACATACTGAGAGCCGCAGATGTTTCTATGGGTAAATTTTTTTAATAAGTAATTATTGAACAAACACTAAGGAAATATTTTCTGTGCTTCTGTAGTTAATCACTGATACATATTATCAAATAAAGATGGTGACAATAATTGGGGTAAAATTACTAACTGGCAACCACACGAGTTTCTAAAGAGGTACAATCAATTTTGAAATTTGTACCCTCACTTTTGACGCTTACTGAACAATACCTAGCTTTCGTGGTCATTTGGTGACATAATTTCATTAGATGTTTCCCACAGTAAGTTGTGAGTCAAAAGTTACACCTTACAATAGTCAAAACTTCAGACTCATTAAACAGTAACTACAATAGTTAAAACTTCAGACTCATTCGGAAGTAACTACAATAGTTAAAACTTCAGACTCATTCGGAAGTAACTACAATAGTCAAAGCTTCAGACTCAATCAGCAGTAACTACAATAGTTAAAACTTCAGACTCATTCGGAAGTAACTACAATAGTCAAAGCTTCAGACTCATTCAGCAGTAACAAAAATAGTTGAAGCTTCAGACTCATTCAGCAGAGTTCCCTCCACTTGAATGGGATGGAAAATCCACACGAGATCTGCTAATCTATTGAGTTCTGCCTCACACACCACCGACTGTACCATTTTCCGATTGTGACTACGGCCAGCTTCATTTTTTATGAGTGCAAACTTTCCTACACCCACAAGTGCTGCATCATCGGTATACTGAATAATCTTGTTTTCCAAGCCAATAACCCTATCACTTGTATACACTAAAAACAACAATGGGCCAAGAACACTACCTTGTGGAATTCCAGACACAGTAGGTTTTGGTTCGCTAAAGAACCCATCAACAACAACTCATTGCTGCCTACATGTATGAAAATCTTGAAGTAAACCTAAAACATATCTGCCCACTCCAAGATTCTGAAGTTTATAAATAAGTGCCTTGTGATTTTAATTACTCTACATTTGAAACCTTTACAAGGTTCTCTTGTAAATGGGATGTAAAATCTAAAAGAGCAAAGCAGATACCTAACTGCTTTCCATAGCATATTGACTATTAGCAAACAATCCTTTAGATTCCACATACTTACATATATAGTGGCTGAAAAATAATTTTTTTTCTGCAACTCTGGAGATCACTGGGAGAATAGAAATTAGCTTGTAATTACTGCAGTCTACAGATAAGCCGCTCTTTGGAACAGGCACTAAATTTCTAAACTTGCGTTCATTTGCAAAGATACTGCGTCGACATTAAAATCTATAGAATCTACTAATCTTGGGAGACAACATACAAGAAACCTTTTTTTAAAAAACAAAGGGAAGAAACCATCAGGATCCTGTCCACCCCAGCTATCAGATTTTTCTTAACATCTCTGGAGCAAAATGCAAATTTTGTAAGAAAAAGTTCCGAATGACAAGTGTCAGGAGAGGGGCATCCTCAGCTGATTGCTTACCTTCAAAAGCGCGATGAAGCACTTCAGTCTTTTCCTTAAAGCTAGTAATGGAAATATGATCTAATTTGTTCTCATATATATATATATATATATATATATATATATATATACATATATATATATATATATATAATATACATATATATATATATATATATATATATATATAGATATAATATATATATATATATATATATATATATACATATATATATATATATATCTATATATATATATATATATATATACATATATATATATAGATATATACATATATATATATATATATATATATAACTATATATATATATATAATAATATATATGTATATGTAATATCTCTATATATATATATATATATGTATATATATATATACATATATATATATATAGTATATATATAATATATATTATATATATATATATATATATATATATATATTATTATATGTATACATTATATATCTATATATATATATATATATATATATATATATATATACTACATATGTATATAATATAATGGCGTGTTTACAACAAGGACTTCATAGTGACTATAAAAAGAAGAAACAAGATCTAAGATTTACTTTTTTCTTATATTTCAGGAAATATTTACTACAAGATCCAAATTTTGATTTTATACAAAATGGAAATAAGATCTACTTTGTTCTCAGGCCTAAGGGAACATTCACTACATGGACAGCATTGTGATTTTGTCCAAAGGGGAAGTTTTGTTCTCTCATTTAAGGGAATATTTATCACAGGGCCTCCATCTAAGATCTACTTTGTTCTCATATTTAAGGTAATAAATACTACAGGTTCCACATCGTGATTTTATGTAAAGGGGAGTGGGAGCTAAGGTATACTTTGGTTTCGTATCAACGGGAATATTCAATACAAAGCACGACCCTTTGTGATTTTAT
>NC_087202.1:105628711-105653711 GCF_015104395.2 Macrobrachium nipponense | reverse complement strand
AGGCTGCTTGCTATTTAATATGTACTCTTCTGTTTATAATATATGTTCATATTCTCCACTAAACGCGAAATCATGTGATTTTTCTTAAGAGGCTAAATTGAGACAGTTTTTCTGGCTAAGTTCTCCACAATTTTATTATGTCCTCCTCCTCCTCCTCTTCTTTGTTTGTTTGTATGGTGTTTTTGCGTTGCAGGGAACCAGTTGTTATTCAGCAAAGGGGACCAACGGCTTGACGTGACCTCCGAACCACGTCGAGAGTGAATTTCTATCACCAGAAATACACATCTCTAACCCCTCAGTGTAATGCCCGAGAATCTTCTTTTTCTTCTTCTTCTTCTTCTTCTTCTTCTTCATGTTAACAATTTCTTTCGCCTCTTCATCTGAACACAAGAATTAGTAATATATAACAAGAATGATTTTCTCTTTTAATTTAGTCATACGTGAAGTATAGAAGCTATTCAAATGGCGTTTACTATTCAACCGTGGCCATAATAATATCTATTATTTCTACTATAAAATGACTGTATGTGTTTCCTAACCTCTCTCCCAGTAAGTTGACAAATATTATTGTTACCTCCCTCAGTAGGTGTTTGCTTTGGTTTCTTGCCACTGTCTTGAAAAGAAACTCTGAGCTCAAACTTGCATCTCATTACTAAGAGGTATTTGCAGCGTCCTTTCGGACACTGGCTGTACCCACTTTTCAGCCTTTTGTTCTGCCTCCATTCCAGCTTCCTTTATATCGTGCAAGTGTGGTGTTTTCTTCATATTGCACCTTCACATCCTGGTAATAAATGTTTTTCAATTTCTGGATCGTTTTACGTTGCTGGCCAACTACTCCGACTCCTTTTCACTGTCTTAAGCACTGAATGGCGGCCAGAAGTGGCCCCAGTGCTTGGCTTGACAGCCTAAACTTTACAAAATCTTACATTCTTTCTCGATGCCAATCGGTCGTAGACAAACCATGTCGTAATGAGGACCATAGTTTGTCTGCTGTTGTGGGTTTATTATTTATATGTGAAATAAAAGGAGTCAGCGCTGATTACTAAGTGCTTTACACGTTGCACCTCAACCTCCGAGTTGCCTTTAATTCTACAAAACATCCCTGGGAGGTAAATAGAGTGATGTGGGCAAACATCGTTATTTCAGGCCCTTAACTCTGTGGTCTTCGAGGAGATTCAAAATTGCTGACTACTGGACAAGTCCCTCTTACTCCTAATTCGTATAAAGCAAAAGTGAAGGTTATATTGCGTCGTTTGTTATTATACAACGTCAATCTGTAAATGCATTTGTTCAGCCATATTTCTTTTTCGCGGTGCACAGTAGGCAATACTTGAGGGTTTTTGCAGCATCCCTTCAGCCCCGAGCTGTAACCTCTTTTAAACCTTCTACTTTACTTCCGTTCAAACCGCCTTTCTACCATCTGGCCATCCCACTCTCTCTCTGATATATTTCATCTTGTGACTGCGAGGATTTCCTGCTTGTACATCTTGAAAAAAATGCATATATAAAATTTAGACATAAGATTAGTGTAAGGAGCTCACAGCTACCTCATGCGTCAGAACAGAGAATTTGGAACTTCTTTAAATAACGCAGGGAAGATGCTTGCAGGTTTCCAAAGGCCAGGATTGGAGTGATCCTGGGGCAACCGGGGATGCATATATGGAGTGTTGCTATTGTGCCCCGTTAATCTCACTCCTTCGTGTAATGAATGACCACCCCTGCAACCACTACCCTGTGAGTGAAGGCTAAACTGCTCTGTGGTTGCGGAGCTTTTGTGCCTTGTTGGAGTCCTAGCCAACTAAAAACTCCAAAGAGACAATAGAGGTAACCTGGTGAACTCAGACTTGGAAAAAGCAGTTACTGAATAAGTTTTTTACTAGCATATTCACAATTGAAGACACTACCTCAATACCAGAACCTATTATTAAATATGAAGGGGCAGAACCGTTGGACAAAGCAATATTTACAGAAGAGGACATTAAAAACCAAATAGACAAACTCAACAAGTTCAAATCTCCTGGCCCAGATGGGATTCATTCAAGAGAAATTAAAGAGCTAAAAGAAGAGAAGTTCCTCACCTATATAAACTCTACAGAAAAAGTGCAGAACAAAGAAAAGCACCAAAAGGATGGAAACTAGGTAATGTACCCCCAGTTTACAAAAAAAAGGTCTAAGAGAAAAGCCGGGAAATTATAGACCGATCTGTCTAACGTCGGTCGTTTGCAGATTTTTGAGTCCATAATTGCAGATCAAATTGTGGATCACATTGATAGAAACAACTTGTTGTTAAACAGCCAACACGGTTTCAGACAAAACAGATCCTGCCTATCAAACCTCTTGGAGTTTGTTCATAACATGCTTGGTATTTACGACAGTAGTAGAGCAACAGATTTACTCTACTTAGATTTCCAAAAGCCCTTTGACAAAGTCCCACTCAAGAAACTGATGACAAAAGTTAGAGCTTTAGGAATTGTAGGAGAAACAGCAGACTGGGTCGAAGACTGGCTAACTTATTGAAAACAAAGAGTCGTAATAAATGGTGAAGAATCAGAATGGGCAGATGTAACAAGCGGAGACCCCCAGGGTTCTGTCCTTGGCCCCCTCTTGTTTTTTATGTACATTAATGACATTGATGTAGGCTTAACTAGCAGGATAGCCAAATTTGCAGATGACACCAAACTAGGTGTAAATGCAGCAGACCCAGATGCAGTGGAAAGTTTAATATATGATCTAATGAAAATAGGAGAGTGGTAAAAAAATGGCAAATGCCTTTTAATGTAGATAAGTGTGAAGTATTACAAATAGGAACAAAACCCTCATGCCAGACATCTGCTTGGGAATGACATAAATAGTGCAGAACAAGAGGAAGACCTTGGAGTAATTATTACCAAGGACTTAAAATCCACAAAACAGAGCATAAAAGCAGAAAAGAAGTCACAGAAACTAGTGGGATACAATAAAGAGGCAGTTCAAATACAGAAACAAGGAAACGGTGCTGCAGCTCTACGCATCAATAGTTAGAACCCATCTTGAATATGCAGTACAGTTTTGGTCACCAACACTAAGAAAAGACATAAATAGATTAGGAGTACAAGCAAGAGCCAAAAGTTAATTCCATCCATCAGGCAAATAGGTTACCGAAGACGACTAGAAAGCCTGAACATGTATGGCTTAGAAACACGACGATTGCGAGGACAACTAATAGAAACATTTAAAATACTGAAAGGCATAACAAAAGTAGACAGTAACCTACTTACATTGAATGAAAATCAGACAAGAAATAATGGATGGAAATTAGAACTGAAGAGATATAACACATCCCATTGTGGGAACTTCTTTACATACAAAATATGTGACACGTGGAATAAACTGCCACCAGAAGTTGTAAACAGCAACAGTGTGGAAGAGTTTAAAAGAAAGCTAGACAAAATCATTAGGACACTGTGAATGCACAGTAAAACCTGCTCCTCAAGATTCTTCTCGGATGGACTACCAAGTCTTTGAGACATCCTAATCCCTGTAACTCCTTGTAGCTCTCTCTCTCTCTCTCTCTCTCTCTCTCTCTCTCTCTCTCTCTCTCTCTCTCTCTCTCTCTCTATATATATATATATATAATATATATATATATATATATATATATATATGTATATATATATATATATATATATATATATATATATATATATATATATAACTGAATCACGAAAAGTTAGGAACGTGATATCCATAAATAAAGATAAATGCCACGAAGGAAAAAATAAACGAAGGAGGTCTGCAAGATCTTTCGACTTAAAAGTCCTTTACTGAGCAGATACTGACATAAATACGAGAAAAGACAATACAAGAAGGTTCGTATAACTGACAGATAGGGATTATAAAGGGATTAGTACCTAGAATCCGACACACCTGGAAGATAAGAAACCTTCCCAAACAAGCATAAACAATGGGTGCAATTAAAGGTTTAAGACAAATATCTCAGATACAATTTCCAGACAATTAAAGGATTATAGGTGACAGCTATTCGGAACTGGTAAAAACAAAACCATATTCAACAATACAATGACAGACATACATTACAACAAAATTTAATAACTCTAAGGCAACTGATTTTTTATTTAAGTCAGTAATTATATCTTTGAGGTCATTCTTAAACATGTTACAGATACAAGGGTCTAAATGAAAAAGGCCACGACTAACATTGAAATTACATTGAAAAGTAAGCTGTATTAAAGCAGATTCTAAAAGATTTCGTGATAAGACATCTCTTGACCATGCAATTACTGAACTATCAATCCAATTAATTCGGTGGTTGTTTTCCCTTAAATGAATGAATAATGCATTAGATTTTTGCCCAGTTTTTACAGAGTATTTATGCTGGCTTAGCCTTACTTCTAAGCCTTTGCTGGACTGTCCGAGATAGAATGAGACCTCCATATATGAATTTTAAATTTAGACATAAGATTAGTGTAAGGAGCTCACAGCTACCTCATGCATCAGAACAGAGAATTTGGAACCTCTTTAAATAACGCAGGGAAGATGCTTGCAGGTTTCCAAAGACCAGGATTGGAGTGATCCTGGGGCAACCGGGGATGCATATATGGAGTGTTGCTATTGTGTCACGTTAACCTCACTCCTTCGTTTATGCTTGTTTGGGAAGGTTTCTTATCTTCCAGGTGTGTCGGATTCTAGGTACTAATCCCTTTATAATCCCTATCTGTCAGTTATACGAACCTTCTTGTATTGTCTTTTCTCGTATTTATCAGTATCTGCTCAGTAAAGGACTTTTAAAGTCGAAAGATCTTGCAGGACCTCCTTCGTTTAGTTTTTCCTTCGTGGCATTTATCTTTATTATATGTATATATATGTATATAAAATTAAAACATATATATATATAATATATATATATATATATATATATTATATATATATATATATTATATATATATATATATATATGTGTGTGTGTGTGTGTATATAGGACATATATATATATATAGACAGACAAAAAGGTGTGTATATATATATATATATATATATATATATATATATATATATATGTGTGTGTGTGTGTGTGTGTGTGTGTGTGTGTGTGTGTGTGTATTCACATACACTTTTTTGTCTGTCTATATCTCTTTGCTTTAACTTCGAAAATCTTAATGACATTTCCAGAGACAAATAATCTCTCTCTCTCTCTCTCTCTCTCTCTCTCTCTCTCTCTCTTCTCTCTCTGCACTAGCTTCTGTACCCACAACGAGACACCCAGAGAAAATAAATTAATCGAACCGAATAAAAAAAAATCATAACACCAGTCCCGATATACCCCAGCAGATACCATGGTCCGTATTGCGGTAGTAATCCAGTTAGTGAGCATAATTATCCTCACCTGCCGTTTCGTATGGAACTCCGTTCACTGTTCTATTTCCTTCGTCTTCTCTCGAATGTCCCGCTATTGGAATTCGGCTCAGGGTCAGTGCGATATTGCGAGCGAAATTAATATCGGTTGTGAAATTTGGGGCTGGATTGATTTGCGTTATGCTGACCGGTTTCTCCTACTGAGAAGACCGCTTTTGATTAATAATAATAATAATAATAATAATAATAATAATAATAATATCAGTGATTTACAACTGCTGTTAATAAAATAAAATTAGTATAACTCCCCAAAAACAATAAAATTAGGATTGCTATCTAAAGAAAATAATAATAATAATAATAATAATAATAATAATAATAATAATAATAATGATAATAAGAATAATAATAATAATAATAATATTGTGGATGTTACTAACAGGTATCATAAATGAAAGGCGGTACAATTACCTGGAGGAAACAAACACTATCCCCAGCCCCCTCCCCCCCAACAGAAAGGCTGCAGAAGGAAGTGTAGGGGCACAAAAGACAGTTCCTGATAGGAAAAGTCGTAATGTGATACCACACATATTGCTAATACAATCCTTGAACCTAAATGGAGCAGAGGAAAACAACATCAGCTTTCTCAAAAATACAATGCACAACTGGAATAAAGTATTTACAAGCTCTGGGATAAGACTAGGAGAGATTTACATTAGGAGAAGGATCTTTCGAAGTGACACACTGTCCTCACCAATCTTCATAGTAGCCATCATTCCCATAACAAAAGTACTGCAGAAGATGGATGCTGGGTACCAACTCAAGAAAGGAGGCAACATAATTAACCATCTGATGTTCATGGACGACATCAAGCTGTATGGAAGGAGCATCAAGGAAATAGATACTTTAATCCAGACTGTAAGAATTGTATCCGGGGACATCAAGATGGAGTTTGGAATAGAAAAATGTGCCTTGGTTAACATACAAAAAGGCAAAGTAACAAGGACTGAAGGAATAAAGCTACCAGATAGGAATAGCATAAAAACATAGATGACACAGGATGCAAATACCCAGGAATAATAGAAGGAGAGGATATAAAACACAAAAAGATGAAGGACACGAGCAGGAAAAAATATATGCAGAGACTTAATACGATACTCAAGTCAAAACTAAACACAGGAAATATGATGAGAGCCAGAACACATGGGCAGTAAAAGAAATCAGATAGTGCACAGGGGTAGTGGAGTAGACGAAAGCTGAACTCCGCCGCATAGACCGGAATACTAGGAAAAATATGACAATACACAAAGCACTACACCCAAGAGCAAATACAGACAGGCTCTACATAACACGGAACAAAGGAGGAAGAGGTCTACTAGCATAGAGGACTGTGCCAACATCGAGAGCAGAGCCTGAGGCAAAGGACTGATAAAAGTAGACGAAGACCCAGCAATACAGAGACAGCAGAATGACGAGCAGAACAGAAGAATGGCACAACAACAGTGCATGAAGAGTACATGAAACAGATTAAAGAACTGCTCAGCGATGAAACATGGCAATGGCTACAGAGGAGGAACTCAAGACGCATACAGAAGGAATGCTAACTGCGGCACACGACCAGGCCCTAAGAACCAGATATGTCCAAAGAACGATAGATGGGAATAACATCTCACCCAAGTGGGTATAGAAAAGGTGGTTGCATCTGAAGCGATGGAAATTGACTAGTCGGCATCTCTTGCCTGCCTATACCACGCCCCCAGTTACACAAGGGCTATGCATTGATGGCTGGCTTGGCGTAATTGTAATTTAATTGAAATGTTATTCATTACACATTCTTAAGTTAACTGTAACTGTAATTCTTTAAAGAAATCTCTGTTTAATATTAATTTTAGTTGTAATTGGAATTTGCTATACGGATGAAGACGTCATACTATTTCTTGGAAAGCAATGAAAATTAAAGTTTCCTCATGTTTTCCTGATTTATGTGGCACCAGACACCATAATGTAGCTAAGTTAAAATGTCAACATAGTTTAAAAAGACCGCCTTTCCTCTTTGACAACTGAAAGTTGACGATCAGAGTATAAATGGGGAGGAGCTTAGTGATCGAAAACGATCAAGCAAATATCCTCTGGGACTGTAGTATAAGAACACAAAGGGTGATACGTGCGAACAGACCAGACGTGACGTTGATTGACAAAATTAAGAAGAAAGTATCACTCACTAATGTCACAATATCATAGTACATCAGATTAGAAGAGAAGGAAAGAAAAAAGATTGATAAGTATCAGAAGAGAGAGAGAGAGAGAGAGAGAGAGAGAGAGAGAGAGAGAGAGAAAGACTTTGATGACTATATATTTTATCTGTAAAATCTGAAATATAAATATATACATTGGTCTCCTCCCTGCATGTGAAAATGACCTCCACAGGCGCTCTACTAGCCTGTTTAAGCAGTACCAAGGAATACTCAGAATCCAGACTTGGAATAAAAATTTACTATCGGAAAACGCTACGGGTTAAAGAACGAATGTTTAACTACAGCCAATGGCATCTTTGAATAAAATTAAAATTTACTTACATAATTACCTATTTTAGACATGCCAACCTTCGGTGCGTTGCTCACCAGTTTAAGCAATGATGAGAAAATCATAATTATGAAAATAGACCTACATAAAATTACTGCAGCTGAGGAAGCCATTACTTTTAATTTAGCACATTTAAAGATGGTTTACTTCCATAATAAAGATAAAAATAATGAAATAATAAAAATTAAAATAATAAAAAATGACAGAAGTAAAGTATAAATAAAATAATAATAATAATAATAAAGATGAAATTAATAATAATAATATATATAAATAAAAAATACGAATAAAAAATAATAATATATATAAAAATATAATAATATATTAATATACATACAATTAGTAAAATGATAATAATAAAATTTCAAAATACAAAATAACTATATATATGAAAATTTAAAAAATATAAAATAATAATAAATATAATTAGTAAAATAATAATAATAAAATTTCAAGATATGAATAATAGATATTAAAAAAATAAGAATAACAAAGAAATAATAATAATAATAATAATAATGGCATGGATAGACTATAAGAAAGCCTTCGACATGATACCACACACATGGCTAATAGAATGCCTGAAAATATATGGGGCAGAGGAAAACACCATCAGCTTCCTCAAAAATACAATGCGCAACTGGAATACAATACTTACAAGCTCCGGAATAAGACTAGCAGAGGTTAATATCAGGAGAGGGATCTTCCAGGAGACTCACTGTCCCCACTACTCTTCGTTGTAGCCATGATTCCCATGGCAAAAGTACTACAGAAGATGGATGCGGGTACCAACTCAAGAAAAGAGGCAACAGAATCAACCATCTGATGTTCATGGACGACATCAAGCTGTATGGTAAGAGCATCAAGGAAATAGATACCCTAATCCAGACTGTAAGGATTGTATCTGGGGACATCAGGATGGAGTTTGGAATAGAAAAATGCGCCTTAGTCAACATACAAAAAAGGCAAAGTAACGAGAACTGAAGGGATAAAGCTACCAGGATGGGGAGCAAACATCAAACACATAGATGAGACAGGATACAAATACCTGGGAATAATGGAAGGAGGGGATATAAAACACCAAGAGATGAAGGACACGATCAGGAAAGAATATATGCAGAGACTCAAGGCGATACTCAAGTCAAAACTCAACGCCGGAAATATGATAAAAGCCATAAACACATGGCAGTGCCAGTAATCAGATACAGCGCAGGAATAGTGGAATAGACGAAGGCAGAACTCCGCAGCATAGATCAGAAAACCATGAAACATATGACAATACACAAAGCACTACACCCAAGAGCAAATACGGACAGACTATACATAACACAAAAGGAAGGAGGGGAGAGGACTACTAAGTATAGAGGACTGCGTCAACATCGAAAAAAGAGCACTGGGCCCAATATCTGAAAACCAGTGAAGACGAGTGGCTAAAGAGTGCATGGGAAGATGGACTAATAAAAGTAGACGAAGACCCAGAAATATACAGAGACAGGAGAATGACACACAGAATAGAGGACTGGCACAACAAACCAATGCACGGACAATACATGAGACAGACTAAAGAACTAGCCAGCGATGACAATTGGCAATGGCTACAGAGGGTGGGAGAGCTAAAGAAGGAAACTGAAGGAATGATAACAGCGGCACAAGATCAGGCCCTAAGACCAGATATGGTTTCAAAGAACGATAGACGGAAATAACATCTCTCCAATATGTAGGAAGTGCAATACGAAAAATGAAACCATAAACCACATAGCAATGAATGCCCGGCACTTGCACAGAACCAGTACAAAAAGAGGCATGATTCAGTGGCAAAAGCCCTCCACTAGAGCCTGTGCAAGAAACATCAGCTACCTTGCAGTAATAAGTGGTACGAGCACCAACCTGAAGGAGTGATAGAAAACGATCAGGCAAAGATCCTCTGGGACTATGGTATCAGAACGGATAGGGTGATACGTGCAAACAGACCAGACGTGACGTTGATTGACAAAGTCAAGAAGAAAGTATCACTCATTGATGTCGCAATACCATGGGACACCAGAGTTGAAGAGAAAGAGAGGGAAAAAATGGATAAGTATCAAGATCTGAAAATAGAAATAAGAAGGATATGGGATATGCCAGTGGAAATCGTACCCATAATCATAGGAGCACTAGGCACGATCCCAAGATCCCTGAAAAGGAATCTAGAAAAACTAGAGGCTGAAGTAGCTCCAGGACTCATGCAGAAGAGTGTGATCCTAGAAACGGCACACATAGTAAGAAAAGTGATGGATTTCTAAGGAGGCAGGATGCAACCGGAACCCCACACTATAAATACCACCAGTCGAATTGGAGGACTGTGATAGAGCAAAAAAAAAAAGAAAAAAAATAAATAATAATAATAATAATAATAATAATAATACCCAACAGAAACCGCCGGAAAAGCAAATCATGGTGATGAGATCTGACTTGAGTAAACTGAAAGAGGATGGCAGAAAAAAAGGCTAAGAAGCAAGAAAACAAGGGAGGAACTCAACGAGAAATACAAAGTACAAGAGAGGGGACTAAACAACACAATAGAAGATGTAAAACAGAGGCTTAAGGCCAAAGCACATAAGATCCAACGGTACATGAACAGGAATAAGGGATACTAACAGAACAAAACTATTCGGAACCAACCAGAAAAAGACTATACAGCCAACTAAGAGGGGAAGACAACCACCAGAAATTCCTGAAGCCGAACCAAGTAAGAGACTCTCGGAAAAACATATGGAGCAATCCGGTATCACACAACAAACATGCAACATGGCTCCAGGAAGTCAAGGAAGAAACAGGGAGAATAAAACAAAGATTCACAGAGATCACGACAGACACAGTCAGACACCAACTAAAGAAAATGCCAAACTGGAAAGCCCCAGGTCCCGATGAAGTCCATGGATACTGGCTCAAAAACTTCAAGGCCCTACACCCACGAATAGCAGAACAACTCCAGCATTATATCTCAAATCACCATGCACCCAAATGGATGACCACAGGAAGAACATCCTTAGTACAAAAAGACAAGAGTAAGGGAAATATAGCCAGTAACTACAGGCCAATCACCTGCCTACCAATAATGTGGAAGTTACTAACAGGTATCATCAGTGAAAGGCTATACAACTACCTATAGGACAAACACCATCCCCCACCAACAGAAAGGCTGCAGAAGGAAGTGTAGGGGCACAAAAGACCAGCTCCTGATAGACAAAATGGTAATGAAGAACAGTAGGAGAAGGAAAACCAACCCAAGCATGGCATGGATAGACTATAAGAAAGCCTTCGACATGATACCACACACATGGCTAATAGCAATGCCTGGAAATATATGGGGCAGAGGAAAACACCATCAGCTTCCTCAAAAATACAATGCGCAACTGGAATACAATACTTACAAGCTCTGGAATAAGACTAGCAGAGGTTAAGATCAGGAAAGGGATCTTCAGGGAGACTCACTGTCCCCACTACTCTTCGTTGTAGCCATGATTCCCATGGCAAAAGTACTACAGAAGATGGATGCCGGGTACCAACTCAAGAAAAGAGGTAACAGAATCAACCATCTGATGTTCATGGACGACATCAAGCTGTATGGTAAGAGCATCAAGGAAACAAATTGATACCCTAATCCAGACTGTAATGGAATAGAAAAATGCGCCTTAGTCAACATACAAAAAGGCAAAGTAACGAGAACTGAAGGATAAAGCTACCAGATGGGAGCAACATCAAACACATAGATGAGACAGGATACAAAATACCTGGGAATAATGGAAGGAGGGGATATAAAACACCAAGAGATGAAGGACACGATCAGGAAAGAATATATGCAGAGACTCAAGGCGATACTCAAGTCAAAACTCAATGCCGGAAATATGATAAAAGCCATAAACACATGGGCAGTGCCAGTAATCAGATACAGCGCAGGAATAGTGGAATGGACGAAGACCAGAACTCCGCAGCATAGATCAGAAAACTAAGAAACATTATGACAATACACAAAGCACTACACCCAAGAGCAAATACGGAAAGACTATACATAACACGAAAGGAAGGGGGGAGAGGACTACTAAGTTATAGAGGACTGCGTCAACATCGAGAACAGAGCACTGGGGCAATATCTGAAAACCAGTGAAGACGAGTGGCTAAAGAGTGCATGGGAAGGAAGGACTAATAAAAGTAGACGAAGACCCAGAAATATACAGAGACAGGAGAATGACACACAGAACAGAGGACTGGCACAACAAACCAATGCACAGACAATACATGAGACATGAGACAGACTAAAGAATAGCCAGCGATGACAATTGGCAATGGCTACAGAGGGGAGAGCTAAAGAAGGAAACTGAAGGAATGATAACAGCGGCACAAGATCAGGCCCTAAGAACCAGATATGTTCAAAGAACGATAGACGGAAATAACATCTCTCCCATATGTAGGAAAGTGCAATACGAAAAATGAAAACCATAAACCACATAGCAAGCGAATGTCCGGCACTTGCACAGAACCAGTACAAAAAGAGGCATGATTCAGTGGCAAAAGCCCCCCACTGGAGCCTGTGCAAGAAACATCAGCTACCTTGCAGTAATAAGTGGTACGAGCACCAACCTGAGGGAGTGATAGAAAACGATCAGGCAAAGATCCTCTGGGACTATGGTATCAGAACGGATAGGGTGATACGTGCAAACATACCAGACGTGACGTTGATTGACAAAGTCAAGAAGAAAGTATCACTCATTGATGTCGCAATACCATGGGACACCAGAGTTGAAGAAAGAGAGGGAAAAAAATGGATAAGTATCAAGATCTGAAAATAGAAATAAGAAGGATATGGGATATGCCAGTGGAAATCGTACCCATAATCATAGAAGCACTAGGCACAATCCCAAGATCCCTGAAAAGGAATCTAGAAAAACTAGAGGCTGAAGTAGCTCCAGGACTCATGCAGAAGAGTGTGATCCTAGAAACGGCACACATAGTAAGAAAAGTGATGGACTCCTAAGGAGGCAGGATGCAACCCGGAACCCCACACTATAAATACCACCAGTCGAATAGGAGGACTGTGATAGAGCATAATAATAATAATAATAATAATAATAATAATAATAATAATAATAATAAGAAGAAGAAGAAGAAGAAGAAGAAGAAGAAAGGGAAGAAAATTATAAGAAATTTTATAAATAAAAATAATTTAAAACAAAAAATTCATAAATAAAACTTACAATAATAATAATAATAATAATAATAATAAATATAATAATAATAATAATAATAATAATAATAATAAGGATTGTATCTGGGGACATCAGGATGGAGTTTGGAATAGGAAAAATGCGCCTTAGTCAACATACAAAAAAGGCAAAGTAACGAGAACTGAAGGGATAAAGCTACCAGATTGGAGGCAACATCAAAACACATAGATGAGACAGGATACAAATACCTGGGAATAATGGAAGGAGGGGATATAAAACACCAAGAGATGAAGGACACGATCAGGAAAGAATATATGCAGAGACTCAAGGCGATACTCAAGTCAAAACTCAATGCCGGAAATATAATAAAAGCCATAAACACATGGGCAGTGACAGTAATCAGATACAGCGCAGGATAGTGGAATGGACGAAAGCAGAACTCCGCAGCATAGATCAGAAAACCAGGAAACATGACAATACACAAAGCACTACACCCAAGAGCAAATACGGACAGACTATACATAACACGAAAGGAAGGAGGGAGAGGACTACTAAGTATAGAGGACTGCGTCAACATCGAAAAAAGAGCACTGGGCCAATATCTGAAAACCAGGTGAAGCGAGTGGCTAAAGAGTGCATGGGAAGAAGGACTAATAAAAGTAGACGAAGACCCAGAAATATACAGAGACAGGAGAAAGACAGACAGAACAGAGGGACTGGCACAACTAACCAATGCACGGACAATACATGAGACAGACTAAAGAACTCAGCCAGCAATGACAATTGGCAATGGCTACAGAGGGGAGGGCTAAAGAAGGAAACTGAAGGAATGATAACAGCGGCACAAGATCAGGCCTAAGAACCAGATATGTTCAAAGAACGATAGATGGAAATAACATCTCGCCCATATGTAAGGAAGTGCAATACGAAAAATGAAAACCATAAACCACATAGCAAGTGAATGCCCGGCACTTGCACAGAACCAGTACAAAAAGAGGCATGATTCAGTGGCAAAAGCCCCCCACTGGAAGCCTGTGCAAGAAACATCAGCTACCTTGCAGTAATAAGTGGTACGAGCACCAACCTGAAGGAGTGATAGAAAACGATCAGCAAAGATCCTCTGGGACTATGGTATCAGAACGGATAGGATGATACGTGCAAACAGACCAGACGTGACGTTGATTGACAAAGTCAAGAAGAAAGTATCACTCATTGATGTCGCAATACCATGGGACACCAGAGTTGAAGAGAAAGAGAGGGAAAAAAATGGATAAGTATCAAGATCTGAAAATAGAAATAAGAAAAGGATAATGGGATATGCCAGTGGAAATCGTACCCATAATCATAGGAGCACTAGGCACGATCCCAAGATCCTGAAAAGGAATCTAGAAAAACTAGAGGCTGAAGTAGCTCCAGGACTCATGCAGAAGAGTGTGATCCTAGAAACGGAGGGCACATAGTAAGAAAAGTGATGGACTCCTAAGGAGGCAGGATGCAACCCGGAACCCCACGCTATAAATACCACCCAGTCGAATTGGAGGACTGTGATAGAGCAAAAAAAAAAAAAAATAATAATAATACATTCAAATAAAAATATTTCAAATAATAATATAATTAATAAAACAAAAATAAAAATAATGACAAATAATAAGGAAAATATAAATAATAAGAATTAAAATAAAAACAATAAAAATCAATAAAAATAAAATATATATAATAAAAGTAAACGTAAAAACAATACTAAATATAAAAATAATAAGAAATAAAAAAATAATGGAATATTAATAGAAAATAAAATAAAAATAGCAGTAATAAACTTAAAAAGTAAATAGAATTATTGAAAATAATTATTTAAATTATATGTAAAAAATTAATAATAATAATATTAAAAATAAAAATAAATGTAATACATATTAAAAAATTATAATAAAAATAAAAGTAAAAATAATGAAAAGAAAAATAACTGAAATAAAAATGAAGATAATAAAAATAGTAATAAATCATTAAATAATTACAATAAAAAATAAAGTAATTTAAATAAGAATAAAAATAATAATAAAAAATAAAAATAATAAAAATACAAATAATAATAACAATAATAATAATAATAATAATGAATAAATAAATAAAAAATAAAAAATAAATAAATAAAAATTGAAAATAAATAAAGAAATAAAAAAAAATAAAGAAAGAAAACAAATGAATAGATAAAATAAATAAATAAATATAACTAGAAATAAATAGAGTAAACAAAAATCAATATAAATGAATGAAAATCAATATATATATATATATATATATATATATATATATATATATATATATATATATATATATATATATATATATATATATATATATACATATATATATATAATAATAAATAAAAATATATCAAAATAAATAAATAAAAGGTATGTAAAAATTAATGAATAAATAAATAAATACAAATATAAAAATTAAATAAATAAATACAATACAAATAAAAATAAAAACAATACTAATAACTGTAATAAATATAAAAGTAAAAATTTTTAATAAAAAATAATAATAAACAGAAAACTAAGAATAATATAAATAAAAACAAAAATAGAATAAAAGTAAAATTAAAAGTAATATAAATAAAAATAAAAATAAGATTAATTAAAATACTTATATTATAAAAAAAATAAAAACCAGGAAAAATAAATAATTTCCATAAAAACAAAAATAAAAACTAAAAACAAAATAATAATAATAATAAAAAATAAAGTAATAATATTGAGAAAAATAAAAAATAAATTAATACATGTAATAAAAAAATTAAAATAAAATTAATAAAAATAATTCTATAAATTATAAAAATATAATAAAAAATAATAATAAAAATAAAATAAAATAATGAAGCCAGAAAAATCATAAAAATAAAAATAAAAATAATGAAAATAAAATTATTATACTAAAAATAAAAAATAAATAAAAATAACAAAATTAAAAATAATAAATATAAAAAAAATAAAAATAAAATTATAAAAACAATAAAAATATAAACAAAACTAACAAAATAATAGTAATAAATTGAAATAAAATATTTAAGATGAAACAAAATAAACAAAATAAATAAAATATTTAAGATGAACAAAAGTAATGAAGTAATGATAAGTAAAATATAAATAACGATAAAAATAAAAGATAAAAAATATATAATAAAAATACAAATAAAAACAATACTAATAACCATAATAAATATAAAAATTAAAATTAAAAAAATAATAATCAGAACAATAAAATACTAATAATAAGCAGAATCCTTGAACATATATATGGGGCAGAGGAAAGCACCATCAGCTTCCTCTAAAATACGATGGGCAACTGGAATATAGTATTTACAAGCTCTGGGATAAGACTAGGAGAGGTTAACATCAGGAGAAGGATCTTCCAGGGCGACTCACTGTCCCCACTACTCTTCGTAGTTGCCATGATTCAGATGACAAAAGTACTACAGAAGATGGGCCCAAGCTCGACTTGTGCAAAGGTGCATGGGCACACCGCTTCCTAGTCGAGATGCCCCAAGATAGCAGCTGCTGTTACCGCCAGTGCAATGACAGGGACGGACAATCCTTCAGTTCTAGTAGACCCTCCACCGAACGACTTATATTTGCTGCACCTCCCAGAGATCGCAATCTTGCCCACTAGGTCAAAGGTTGCGATGACACTGGTGCGTAGATATTCATCATTCGAGAGTATGAGATTTTTTAAGGAGCTCGGGGTGACAGGCACCAATTCGTCACAAAAGAAAGCCTAAACCATGTTAAGATGTTCTTGCCTACTGTGGAGGTTATACCGTCCTGCTAGGACGGAATCTTACGCCTCCTTCTACCATTTCCCAGTCCCAGGGCCCCCACAGTTCCTTACTTACCTCCAGACCAATCCTGCAGTCTTCCAGGAACCAAGGTATCTACAGAGACAGATAGCGTCATCCCCACTCAATATCCCAGAAGCCTTTTTGTGTACTTTGCTGAACAACTTCACGAGAAGTCTCCTGCTGTCTGGTGCGGGCGTGGTACTTTATAGGGGTCTAGGACAATTACCCCCCGTGGGGTATGTACAACAGAAGGGCAGATGAACTTCCTAGAACAAATAATGCAGTAGAAGGGTGGCACAGGAGTTTCTTAGCGAATGTTGGTTGTTGTCATCCAAATATTTGGAAGTTTTTAACATGCATTAAAAGAGAACATTCAATACAACAAATACACATGGTCCAATCTTTTGCAAGTTTCCCTGGACAGCCATCTCGCAAGAAATATTTAGATGCTGCAAACCGCATTATTTCAGTCACTAAAACTTATGAAAATAGAGATGTGGTACAATATTTACGAAGTATTGCGTGTAATCTGCTTTTTTAACTATTTCTTTGTACTTTTCGTTTTAATGTTTTTATGACTTTTTCAACTTGTTGTTTTAATGTTTTTATGACTTTTTCAACTTTCTTGTAAGAATTTTGTATGTAAATGTATTCGTATACATTAAAAATACTTTAAACTATATTTTATCAGTTTCATTTAAATTATGCTTAACCATTTATAAAATGAGTTGTTCAGGGGGATAGTTGTCCTCGGGGGTAATTGTCCTGATACGCTTTATAGCCCCCTCCTGGGCCCGGTAGGAGAGTCTCTTAGACAGGCGCATGCTGGCCATACCAAATGTGGGCATAAGTAAAGTGGTTGCATCTGGAGTGAAGGAAATCGGCTTTTCGTCATCGCTTGCCTGCCTGTGCCACCACGCCCCCTTTACACCTGTGCGGCTGTGCGATGAAGGCAGATTTGTAGTTATTATAATTCAATTTAAATGTTACTCACTACACATTCTTAAGGTACCTGTAATTGTAATTCTTTAAAGAAATCACTTATTAATATTAATTTTAGTTGTAAATGAAATTTGCTATACGGAAAAAGACGTCTTACTACAGATATGACATCACGTACCGAAATATTTCTTGGAAAACAATGAGAATTTAAATATTTCTTTATGTTTTCCTGATCTATGTGGCACAAGACACCATAATTTAGCTATGTTAAAATGACAACATAGATAAAGAAGACCGTCTTCCCTCTTCCACAACTGAAAGATGACTAGCATAGTATGAATGCGGAGGAGCTTAGTGATAGAAAATGATCAAGCAAATATCCTTGGGGACTGTGGTATCAGAAAACAAAGGGTGATATGTGCCAATAGACCAGACGTGACATTGATTGACAAAATTAAGAAGTATCACTCATTAATGTCGCAATACTATGGGACACCAGAGTAGAAGAGAAAAGATTGAGAGAGAGAGAGAGAGAGAGAGAGAGAGAGAGAAACTTTTATAACAATGATATCATATTTTATTTATAATATTTGAAATATAAATATATACACTGATCTTGACCCTTCATGTGAAAATGGCCTCCATAGGCGCTCTACTAGCCTGTTTAATTAGTACCAAGGAATAGTCAGAATCTAACTTCGAATAAAAATTTACTTTTGAAAAACTTCATGGGTTATACAACGAATGTTTAACTACAGCATCTGGCATCGCATCTTTGAATAAAATTAAAAGTGACTTTCATAATTCCCTATTTTAGATATGCCAACCTTCGGTGCGTTGCTCACCAGTTTAAGCAACAATGAGAAAATCATAACTATGAAAATAGACCTGCATAAAATTACTGCAGCTGAGGCAGCAGTAACTTTAATTTAACACGGTTAACAGATGGTTTACTTCCATAATAAAGAGAAAAATGATGAAATAATAATAATAATAATAAAAAATAATAAAAAAATTAAAACAAAATACCGTTGACAGAAGTGAAGTATAATTAAAATCATATTAATTAAAATAAAGATGAATTTAATAATATATTTTTGTTTTTTATTTTTTTATTCGTATATATATATATATATATATATATATATATATATAAATATAGATATATATATATATATATGAATAAAAAAGAAAAATATAATAACATATTAATATACATACAATTAGTAAAAATTATGATAATAAAATTTCAAAATACAAACAATAACTATAAAAGTAAAAATAATTATATAATAGTAAAATTTCACAATATGAATAATGGATGTGAACATGTAAAAAAATAAGAATAACAAAGTAACATTGTAAATAATAAATAATATTAATAATAATAATAAAAATAAAAGGAAGATAATGTTAGTAATAATTTTGTAAATAAGAATAGTAAAATTAAAATTAAAAATAATAATAAAATTTAAATTAACATAAATAATAATAGTAGTAACAATAATAATAATAATAATAATAATAATAATAATAATAATAATAATAATAATAATAATAATAATAAATAATTATAACATCATTAAATAAAAATATTCAAAATAATATTAATGAAACAAAAATAAAAATAATGAAATAATAATAAGGAAAATATAAATAATAAAAATAAATATAAAAACAATAATAAAAAATAATAATAATAACGAGAACAATATAAAATAATAAATATAAAACAATAATAAAAAAATAATGAGAACAACATTAAATAATAATAAACTGTAATGATAGCTATAAGAAATAATAGTAGGTAGGGTAGCGTAAAATAAAAACAGAGAAAGAGAGATTAATCAAAGTGTAGTGAAAATAACGACAAAGAGAAATAGAAGAAGAGAGAGAGAGAATTGAGCTTTGGTGTGTGAGTCAGAATTCGATCAACAAACCTAGATGTAACAAAACCTTAGTCGCAGGACGTTGGACCACTTAGAATCTTAAGACCATCATAAAATCTTTGACCTGTGACCTCGCACCAGACTTACTCAGCTTCTACCGATAAGGGAGTTCCACCTCCAGGAGGAGGTATTAACATGTTAAATTATTGACTCCGCCTGGAAAAGGAGAAATTAACATGTTAACCCCACCTAAAAGAGTATGGGGAAAAGATAAGGAAAAACCACTCCACGAATCAAGAATCCAGTTTGGCGGAGAACCAGAACCTACACCGCCTAAGGAGGTGGTGCCGAATTCGAATCGAGGGTGGCTGAATTTGAGAACGACATAAGAAGCCAGAGAGAACCGGCAGCCGTCGTTCAGTACAGAAGCAGAAATACTGCCAGGGTCCAAAATATTTATAAGCTTTATAGTTGTAACTTGTAGTATTCTTGGAACAGTAAAGAAACTCTGACATTCGTCTCGTTCAAACTTCTCCTGAGAGACTAAGATTACTAATCCAGAAATAACATTAAGAAGAAGCATAAGTTAAACATAGAACCAGACTGCAGACCTAATTATCAAGAAGAAGAAGCAGGTAAGCGATCATATAACTCGAACACTCTACCTTAAAAAGGGCACAACAAAACAGAAAACTAAGAATATCAATAAAAAATAAAAATAAAAATAGTAGTGATATAAAGAATAAATAAAATTATTGAAAATAATTATATAACTTATAAAACTTTAAAAGATAATAAAAATAATAAAAATAAATATATCAAGCTTTAAAAAATTATAAAAATAAAAATAGAAGTAAAAATAGTGAAAAATAAAATTTAAAAATATCAAATAAATAAATAAAAATAAAAAAATCAGCAAACTAAAACATTAAAAATGAAAATACATAAAAATATTGAAAATATAAAAAAAAACTAATAAAATAATAATAATAAAATCACATAAAAATATTTAAAAATGAAAATTAAAATTATTTAAAACAAAAATAAAATTTAAAACTAAAAAATACGTAAATATAAGTAATAAGAATAAAAAATAAAAACAATAAATTCTAAAATAATAAAAATAAAATATATAATAAAATACAAATAAAAAGTACTTAATATCCAGAAAAGTATAAAAATAAAAATAAAAATCACATAATAATGAAAACAAAATAATAATAATAAACAGAAAACTAAGAATAATATCAAGTAAAAAAAGCTTAGAATAAAGTAAAAGCAAAAATATTAGTAATATAAATATATAAATAAAATAAAATGATTTTTAAAAATTATATAAGTTTATAAAAAACAAAAAAATTTTTTATTTTTTAAATAATAAAAAAATATATGAAAAACAAAATAAAATAAAAATCCAAAATAATAAAAATAAAAATAAAAATAATAAATAATGTAAATATAAAATAACAAAAATAGAATCAAAAACATTAAAAATAAAATATAAAAATAAAAAATAAAAATAAAAAATAAAAATCAATAATAATAATAATAGTAAATAATAATAATAATACAATAATATATATATATATATATATATATATATAATATATATATATATATATATACACACAAGTAAATATTTTATTATTTTTTTAAAATAAACTCGAGACACTAAATTTAGTGGGAAGGGCAGCAAAGAAAATATTTATTTCCGTGGAAAAAAATAAAAAATAAAATAATAATAATAATAATAATAATAATAATAATATAATCATAATAAAATAATAAAATAATAAAATAATAATAAACAGAAAGAAGTAGACCCTCTCTTAAGCATGCCCTGTTAAAAAGGATGGCTGTATAGTGCGAATTAATCTGGTACAGTCTTATGAAAAAAAAATAAAAAATAAGAAACTGGGCAGTCTTCATATTTCGTCCAAGGGAAATATAACCTTGTGAATAATTCTCTCCTATTCAAGTTCAGGTAATCAAATATGGGTTGGAAAATCGTAGACTTAACAGACGACACATTCTGGATACTTCACAGCTTTCATTTCAGTGTACGTCGCATTTTAATCAGTGATTTCAGTTTTGATCCATCTAGATATGGGATGAATTGTATCACTGATACATTTTCATTAAATATCTAAACAATTTCACAGACATGCCATGAAAAGGAGAGAGAGAGAGAGAGAGAGAGAGAGAGAGAGAGAGAGAGAGAGAGTCTAAAATATGAGTAAGAGACGGATTAGTGGAAAGAGAGAGGGAGTGAGTAAGAGACAGACCAGTGGAGAGAGGGAGAGAGAGAGAGAGAGAGAAATGCGATGAAAAAGTATTACTTCATTAGGGGGGGAAAACGCCAAGTTCGCTCAAATGACTTAATCAGAACTTTCCGTCCGACCGTTGACTTACAGCTTTGTCCAGCTCTGGACTCGGATGTTCCCCGTCACTTTGCTCGTATTTCGCGTCGCTGTCGACAACTTTTGATTACAGCCCTCCAGTGGCCGAACACACACACACACACACACAATGGTCGAGAGAGGGAAAGGGGAGCGGATCGTTTGATTTGGGTAGGCTTGTGATGCGTTCGTATTCTTCTTCTTTTTCTTCTTCTTCTTCTTCTTCTTGCAGTTTTGACGTACCGACGGTTTTCCACGTGAACGAGGTAAAACATAGAATTTAGGCCAAAGACCAAGCACTGTGACCAATGAGGTCATTCAGCGCTGAAACAGAAATTGATAGCAAATAAGGTTTGGAAGGAGTAACTGTAGGATAGCCTCGTAGTTTGCACTCTGAATCAATTTTTAGGAGAGTGTGGAAAGTAAGACGGAAGGAAGAGACTATGAACGGAGATGCAATCACATGAATGAAAGGGGTTGCAGTTAGGGGCCGAGGGGACACGCACTAAGAACCTTAAGTCATGCCTATAGTGCACCGATGAGGTGAACTGACGGCAGTAAAGCCACGCTCCCTACGAGAGGTTTCTATAGGAATAGTTTGAGGAATGGGAAATAAATGATTCTTACTAATTAAAGCGAGGTAACCATCTCATATTATTATTCGAGAAAGGTCATTTTATTATTTGTGTTGTTTTATACAAACCTTCCACCACCGCCCCCACCCCCATCCCGCCTCACCCATTTTGTACGATTATACACAAAGAGCTTACTGAAGGGTATTCTCAGGGTCTCTCCGGCCTCTAGCTGCGCTGCACCCAATTTCTAACCTTGTACTTTACCTAAATTCCCGCTTCCTTTCTTCAGTCTTGCTATCCAACCGCTCTATCTGTTACTGCACAATGATACTGTCAGTTTTTCTCTCATTTCCAACTTTTGGTCCTGGTGCTTCATCTCTTAGTTACTTGATCTTTCCTCTTGCTGCCCAACCACTATCCCCCTTTTTCCACTGTCTGAAGCTCCGAATTGCCGGAAGTGCCTGAATTCCATGAAATCAAACGATCTTTTCATTCTCCTGTTCAGTTCGAGAACAGTTTATAAACATCGTTTTTCCATCCTCCTCAGTGACCCAACGAAGGACTCCATGAGTCTGCATATAACAAGTGGCCATCCTACACCCACTGGAGGACTAACGTGGTGCCCCACACCCTCGCCCATTGACTTTCCAACTTTAACAATCGCTACGATAATAGTAAAAGTCTAGAAGGATTTATCCAAAGCATTTTTAAATTGCTGTCAGTTGACTGATAAGGGCGAGATAATTCTAATTCACAGTAACTAAATGATAGCATCATGTCACCAGCAGATAATACCATGATGTAAGCATTGTATCGTTATCGCTTATTACCGAATGCAATGTTCCTGGGGAATGACTTACACCAAAAGGGAAATTAAAATTGGCAAGTCTGTCTAACCAGTCAGGAACAGAACCTAGGATTTTGCGTTACATGTATTGGTAAAACAGTCGACGTGACCATTCGTCCGAATATTAATGACATTAGAAAGGTTGCCTATCTATATGTGACGAGACTTTAAATACACACACGTATATATATATATATTTATTTATTTATTTATTTACAGGGACACACACATATACATATGAGCCTGCATGCATGCGCGCGTATATATATATATATATATATATATTATATATATATATATATATATATATATACATATATAAAAACATATATTATATATATATATATATATATATATATATATATATGTATGTATATATATATATATAATATATATATATATATATATATATATATATATATATATAACTGAATCACGAAAATATGGAACGTGATGAATATATAATTAAAGACAAAATCCAAGAAGGAAACTTAAACGATGGAGATCTGCGAGGCCTTTCAACTTCTTGTCCTTTACTTAGCAAGTCGAAAGGTCTTGCAGATCTCTACTGTTTCTCTTTCCTTAGTGGGATTTTATATATATATATATATATATATATATATATATATAGATATATATATATATTAATGCCTCATCCAATTTCCCAATTGTTTGTTTGCTTATTAACAGTTGACGGACGGAAAATTCACGTATAGTTAAAAAAAAAAAAAAAAACTCTTACAACAAGCTTTGGACAGCCTTGCACGTTACACCACTTCCCAAACACAGGACTTTAGTAACCGAACATGTCAGTGATTCCCAACCAGGGTTCCGCGGAACCCTGGGGTTCCTCATGCCATCATCAGGGGTTCCACAAGAAGTCTTGAAATAAATATGTATTGCAAATGACGCTGATCTGAACTACACAGCTCGAATAGTGGTGGTAGATATTATATGATTTATATAAAGTAATTTGTGTATTATATATATATATATATATATATATATATATATATATAGATATATATATATGTATATATATATATATATATATATTATATATATATATATATATATATATACATCGAGCTACAAATGTCCTTTAATATCTAATTCACTCTACCTCCCGGAATTAATATATTTTCATATACTATGTTTAACCGAAGAGGAATTTTATCAGGCGATAATAGAATTGTCGGCGCCCGGGCGCGAACCCAGGACACCATATAAATCCAGGGACGTCAGTGAAGCTATTTACCCACTCCACCACCGCACGAGGCTATAAGTTAATGCCGTCTCTCACCCTCAAATACCTTTCGCGCTCAGGTATTCGGTGATTTGGAGCCAGCATTAACCCACCTCCAC
>NC_087202.1:105596211-105618711 GCF_015104395.2 Macrobrachium nipponense | reverse complement strand
CGACCCTGAGAGTAGTTGGATGAGTGAGTTTCAGTTTCTTGGGGTGGCGTGAGATAAACAAAAATGCTTAGTTCAACAAAGTCAATGCACGGACGTTTATGAACTCTTCTCAAAGTGCCTTTGTGAAACTGGATGCAGCTAGAACCGTGAGGCGCTATCAAACTGTGTGTTCGTATGTGCGTGTGCGCCTCTTTCTGTTAAAAGTGTCACACCAAGCCTATGGGAGGATTTTGACGGAGGGCTTCAAAGTCACAGGCGAAGATGCCGTGGCATTCGCCGGGAGTTTTTTTTATTAACAGTGTTTTAGTGTCCGGGTTGTTTGGGTAAGTGTTGAAGTGCTTTAGCCAAAGAGTGGCTTGTTATCTGTTTGACATTTTTGTGATGATATCCAATATTTAAACCTCTGTCTGTCAATCTTGTGTGTGTACTTACCGGGATGTTCTGTATCTTTGAAACAGACGGATCTGGATGCCGGGGGACAAAGAATTCCCAGAGGGATGTAGACTTTTTTTGGTGACCAAGACATGTTACATTTACGGGTTTTTTGAGTTAGTCGTAAGACTGGATTACTTGATTGATTGATTTATTTATTAGTTGTTAATAAACGTTAATGTTATGACGCAACTCTCTCATTTTCATTACCTGTTAGAATAGAGGAAAAGGTGGAGAGAGAGAGAGAGAGGGATTGCCGAGAGAGAGAGAGAGAGAGAGGCTGTGTGTGTAATGTTGTGTGTGGTTTGCCTTCCGTTTCGTGTCACGCTTACCTTATGAATAATGGGGGAAGAATTCCCCCATTTACAGTGGTGGCAAGCGGTTAAGAGGGGGCATAAAAGTTTTCATTCTTTTCTATGCCTAGGAACGCCAATGTAGAGATGGGTGGCCAGTTAGAAAATAAAAGGGGTTATGGCTTAGCGATAGTTTTCGAACGACAAAACTTTGTGGGATTGTGGAAAATTGTTAAATTGTTGGATCTCAGTTGCTAAGTGAAAAGGGGTAGAGAAAATATCCGTCCGTGGGATGGGGAAATGAGGAAAGAAATTTCTATTAGGGTCATCAAATTTGCTCATACCGAGATTCTTCAGGGCGGGAGTCGTGAGAGCAACTCAGTTTGGTTTGTAAGTGACAGTTGCTAGGTGTCATCTCGCCGATCGCGTTTGTATTGTGCCGACGAGATTTACGCGTTTTACGAGAATTTTGAGTTCTTTTTTTTTCCCATTATGGAGAGTGAGTGTTAAACTATTGTTTTGAAGGAGAGAGTTTTTGTTTAAATATTTCAGGGTTATGGGATTGGTTCAAGAGGTCAAAAATTTTTCTTGGCTTTGCCCCATAGTGATGCGTTTTCTTTATTTGCACGTGTTTATAATAGATATATGCATTCGTCTTTGTTTAAAACATAGGAGTGTATTTTTCTATGCATGTGAACTGTGCTTAGATAAGCATATCTGGCTTAGAGACACAGCGGCCACAATTTTACGGGCTCAGCACATTTCTGCAGAGAGGCGCGTTGCATTGCGAAGGTACTGGCATCCCTCGGGGGGGATAGTTGCATGGAGAGTACCACTGGCCTCCCTCGAGAGATAGTGCAGGGATGGGCACTAGTGTATATCTTGGGAAGGGGTCCTCAGACACTGTTCAAGGGGAGATGGGGGGTACTACTGGTCTGCCTCGGGCTGTTCTGTCGCTTGACTGAGGGGTTGTTCTCATGGGGGGAGAAACCTTTTTTTTTCTCATTGAGGGTGAACTCCTTTTTTTTTCTTTGTGTTGGGGGATGGATTTGGCCTTGACCATGGATGCTAAGATATCAGCTGATTGATTAGTTGATGAAGTGAAACGCCCATAGAGACTTTTTTTTAGAAAAGAGATTTTTTTCTCCCTTGAATGAAGAGGAAAGGAAATAAAGAGAGAATTGAAATGCATTGTATGGGTGTATGTTTTACTTGTGCCTTCGAAGACACAAATATATTGGGGATACACAGATTATTTTTTTTATTGTGTTGGAGAAATTACTTTGAAATGCCGATGATTGGTGTTGTATCTGTGTTGTGTGGCAATGGTGTTATGTCATGGTGTATGCTGGAGAAATTGTATGTCATAGGGTTCAGCAATACTGTGTATGCTATTTTGAATTTCACCCTTACTTGAGATTTTTGCAAGAGAATTATTGCTATGAAGAGTTATTATTATTGTTATTATTAATAATTATTATACTTGAGATGTGTCACGGGAGGTTTGCTTAAGTATAATTATCATTACGGGAGACTTGTTTTACGAGAGATTTGAGATATTTCATGGGAGATTGTTCTATAATTATTACAGATAATTATTCAAGGAGAATTATTACAATAAATTAATGGGAGAAGTCTTGTGTTAATTAATTGTTGAGTTTTTGTAACTTTGGAGAATATTTCAGTGATTCACGGGGATGAGTTTTGCTGAATCTTGATGAATCTGACTGAATCTTGGTGAATTGTGTGGAATCTTGATGAACTTTTGCTGAATTTTTTGCTGAATTTTTGGAGAATGGACAAGCATTAACATTGGTGATATTTTTTGTACTGATACTGATGATTTTGATGATAGCAATTTTTTGGGGGATTTTGTGATAACGATATTTCTGATACTGATTTTTTTTATACTAATACGTGGGTGCTGTAATGTTATCAAGGGAGGTGAAATCTTTTTGTGAATTTGGGAGGAACTAACAACACATTAGTTTTCTTTTTTTTATGTGTTCAGCAGATAATTGCTTGACATCTAGTGAGTTATGGGAGATAGTGAACAAGGCCGTTGATTTTTCTTTTCTCCTTTTTTGGAAGTTAGCCATCGCTGACACAAGTTTTCTTTACCATGGCTGAATTTGAATTTATTTTTTCTCTCCAGTTAGTGTGAATATTATCTCAGTTCATGACTTAGAGTCATTGTCCGGGAACGTGTTCGTGTTTTAGCTATTTGATGCTATAGAGAAATATATGGGAGAATTTTTTGCATGTTTTGAATGCATACGTAATGGCACTACATTCTTTCTCTGGATATTTGTGTTCCAGAAATTGTGAGTTTCTTGCACAATACCCTTGTCGTATTCTTTGTGACAACTTTGTGAGAAATATGGAAACTTGGTTAAGTTTTCTAGTGGCCTATGTCGTAGTGCATATGGGAGAAGTCTTTGCTTAGACACGTGTTTTATTTTGGAGTTCTGTTTAATATGAGTTGTTTTTGGTTTTTCACATTAGTGATTTTTCTAGAATTTTTCTAGACAGTTTTATTTTGCCGAGTTTTTTTGCCCTTTTGTTTTTTTTAGCAGTTATGCTAAAATGGAGAGATTTTTATAGGTGTTTGACTATAACATTGAGTTATTCTCTGGAGAATTGGAGAGATAATTGGAGGTATATATTTTGGAGTTATATTTGAGATATAATATATGGGAGATATATTTTTTGGCCATTTTTAATATTTGCCAATAATGTAATGAGAGCTATGTTTGATAAAAATTAAAAAATTAATTTTGCAGCCATCTTTGTTGCAAATGGAGACACTTTTTTTGGAGATTATGGGGCAATATTTGTAGTATGTGAGTTAGTTGCCTTGAGTGCACATTTTTTTGGGGAGATATATTTTTTTTTTTTTTTTTTTTTTTTTTTTTTTTTTTTGGAGTCCTTGTTTGTTCCACATGGAGTTATTGGGGAAATAGAGGTAATATTTTGTATTTGCCGAAATAGAGGTGATTATTCTCTATTCCTGGAGGTGGTGTTTTTTTTTTATTTGTGGCTATTGGAGAAATAAGAGAATAATATAAGGGGGTTGGTTATTAACGCAAATGGAGGAAATATTTTTATAACCGGCGGAGTGTGGTGTTATTATTAATATGGTGTCTCAATAATTATATATGGAAGTTGGAATTAATCTTTGGCGGGTGACCCTTTTTTTGTGGTTATGGGAGTTTTTTTTCGAGACAAGAGAAGATTTCTGTGGTTCTCTTTTTTTTGGTTTCGTGACTATTTGGAGGCGAGTGTCATTAATGCATTACGAGTCATTTGAGATGTGTCATTTTTTTATGTTCAAGTGTGTTATTCTTGGAGGCATATAATGTTGAGAGAATAAGTCTTTGAGACAAATCTTTGAACACATTAGTCATATTCCTGGAGTAATTCTGAGAAATGTGTCAGCTAGACCTTTTTTTTTCTGGAGAATCATGATTTCCAAACTTATGTGTCTGACTAGACCCAATTTTTGTGCTGTTGTTTGAGCATGCGTCCGCAGGCGATTTTTTCTGCTGACAAGCGATGTGATGATCCGTGTGCTGACTTTTTCCTCTGATGATGACAGATCAGAATTTTTGCAATATCTGGAAATGTTGACAATAGCATTTCACGAAAGCGCATGTGTAGAGTTTGCTTTCTGGCAAATTCCATAACTTTACTGGAGCATTTCTTGGGGACAAAAACGCGGGAGTTATGCCTATTATACATATTTATGTATTTTGTGATTGGGGAAACCTACTTGTGATTTATCTTTTTTTTATTTTTCTTCCTTTTCCTATGAGAGATATAATTTGGGGATTGAGTCTTAAGTAGCATTTCTTTTTTTGGACGGGAGATTTGATTTTACCGGGAGATGTAATTTTTCAAGGGTTGTTACTTACGTAAAAGGGAGTTTGACATTAAGTCTCATTGTAATTAATTATCGAGCAGTAAAGGGGTTTTTGCTGTTAAAAGTTGAGATTTTTACTGATTTTGTGGGTTGTTCAAATATCAGAGCTTGAGAGAACATTTTTTGGGTCTTGGGTGTTACGAGATTCTTTTTTTTCCTTGGGTTCATGCGATTTTTGTTTTTTCTTTTTTTTCTCTTGTAGCACATTCGAGTTTGAAATGTGGCTGCAGAAGTCCGTGGAGTTGCTGTGATTTCTGAGTTGTGTGTGTGCTGATGTGTGAGTTTGGAGAATTGTTGGAGAAACTTGATGTTTTTTTTTTTCTTAGAGAGTTGCGATAATGATTATGATTTAGTAGTCTATTTAAGGGAGTTTTAATTGGGAGACGTTCAGTTAGTATTTCTGACTTTTTGAGATCATTGTTTGATGGAAGTAGTATGTCTGGGGTTCAATTTTCTTAGATTACCAGTGACTTGACTGAACATACTAACACCAAAAGTCGTTCCCCGACGCCAGCAAGACGTCCACCCAGCCGTGAGGATGCTGCGTGTTGCCCAGGGGGTGATTACAAGAGTTTTCCACGTGGGTGTTCAAGAGAGTCCTACAGCGTGTCTTTTGGGGATCTGCAGAGCCGTGAGAAGTCTTCTACGATGAGGGAGGCATTCCCGTCTTCCTACAGCTGCTACAGTCCTGCCTACAGGTGCAGCTACTTGCAGACAACAAAGAGGGAATATTTCAAGAAATGCAGAAATATGAGAGAAAATGCGTCCTTGTGTTATTGGGAGATAAAGCGTGATAAGACTTTATTTTTATAATGCCAGACGTGCAGTTTTACTTATATTTTATTTTAGCCGGCCAGTGTTTTGTGTTATAAGCAATTTTTGCTAGGCGGGGGCTAGCATATAAGGTGGCCGAGCTATCTGTAAGGCCTAGGGTTTTTGATTAATAATATATTGTCCATGTGTTCCCTGTGACCTATGGAATGTGGAGAACAGTGTAGAGGTGACCACTTGAGAGTAGCTGATGAGTGAGTTTCTAGGGTGGCGTGAGATAAAAATGCTTAGTTCCAACAAGTCAGTGCACGACAGTTTATGAACTCTTCTCAAGTGCCTTTTGTGAAACTGGATGCAGCTAGAAACCGTGAGGCGCTATCGAACGTGTGTTCGTATGTGCGTGTGCGCCTCTTTCTGTTAAAAGTGTCACACCCAAGCCTATGGGCATTGATTTTTGACGGAGGGCTTCAAAGTCACAGGGCAAGATGCCGTGGCATTCGCCGGGAGTTTTTTATTAACAGTGTTTTAGTGTCCGTTTGTTGTTTTGGGTAAGTGTTGAGTGCTTTAGCCAAAGAGTGGCTTGTTATCTGTTTGACATTTTTGTGATGATATCCAATATTTAAACCTCTGTCTGTCAATCTTGTGTGTACTTACGGGATGTGTTCTGTATCTTTGAAAACAGGACGGATCTGGAATGCCGGGTGGGGGACAAAGAATTCCCAGAGGGATGTAGACTTTTTTTGGTGACCAGACATGTTACATTTGACGGGTTTTTTGAGTTTAGTCTGTAAGGACTGGATTACTTGATTGATTGATTTATTTATTAGTTTGTTAATAAACGTTAATGTTTATGACGCAACTCTCTTATTTTCATTACCTGTTAGAATGGAGAGGAAAAGGTGGAGAGAGAGAGAGAGAGGATTGCCGAGAGAAGAGAGAGAGAGAGGCTGTGTGTGTAATGTGTGTGGTTTGCCTTCCGTTTCGTGTCACGCTACCCCTTATGAATAATGGGGAAGAATTCCCCCATTTACATATATATATATATATATATACATATATATATATATATATAGATATATATATATATATATATATATATATATATTAAATGTCCTATACAAAACAGATAGTTTCAACTTGAAATTTTCGGCAGATGTGGAAATGGAAACAGAACTTTTGTGAAGTAAGGAGAACTGATGCGTGAAATAGATATTTTTCTCTAATTGAAACTGGAGATACGATAAACGGAGCGTTCCTGTTAAAATAATAGAAAGATTTTCTATCGAACCTCTATTGCATGACGCTTAAATCTTTGTTAACACATCAAGCAAACTCATACACACACATCCTCTCTCTCACTCTCTCTCGCTCTCTCTCTCATATAAATTGTCTATCTATCTATACTTCTCTCTCTCTCTCTCTCTCTCTCTCTCTCTCTCTCTCTCTCTCTCTCTCTCTCCTTCTGGTTCAGTAAACATTAATATTCGTTTTCAGATTACCATTTTATCCATTTAAATTTTTTTTTTTATTATTCTGTGACACCAGATACATACGATGAATCACTCATTTATCGATCTATTTAGTAATGATCAAATAAAGAAACTCCTGTTATGGCCCGGTGATGCCCTGTGCTCCAGATCCTCAATCATGGCTAAGTTGGTCCTTAATAAAATAAAGACTACTGAGGCTACAGGGCTGCAATCTGGTATGTTTGATGATTGGAGGGTGGATGATCAACTTACCAGTTTGCAGCCTTCTAGCCTTAGTAGTTTTTAAGATAAGATCTAAAGTCAGACAGAAAACGTCCGGCCACACAAACACATAGCCCTCTCAAGAATTTCCTTTTACAGAACACTAAAATACACTAAATATAACGAGAGATATTAAAAATACGAATAATTTTTAAAAACTGGCCAGGAGAAGAGGTACCAAGAAAGCTTCCTATTAAACTTGTACGTAACTTAAAGACGCAATGTTACCTTAAATTGAATGATTCCAGTGTATTTTCATTGTGGCCGTCCTTATAAGAGCATCTATCTATCTATCTACAAATCTAACCATCTACAAAGAAATGATGCTCAAAATTTAAAAACTGGAAAAAAACAGTTTCCTAGTCTTCTCTTTGTAATCATCAAACTGAACTCGTGAGGAAAGGTGAGTCGTGTTATTAAATACGGTTGAGAGAGAGAGAGAGAGAGACCTTACCTTACCTTACCTTACCCATTACAGACCTTGCGTTCGTTCGGGTTGCCCTAGGTCCCTCAGTGTGAGGCACCTCTAATGTCTACAAGAGAGTTGCTAGTACATCTTCCGGTATATTTTGCATCTTCCCAATCTTGGATGGTCTGGGATGCAGTTTAGATATTTGTCGAGCTTATTCTTAACCACATCTACGCTCACTCCTGATATATTCCTCAGATGAGCTGGCAACGCATTGAATAGACGCTGCATTATCGATGCTGGGTGCGCAGTGGATTAATTTACTGTGTGGCTTTCCTTTATTTTTCCTGGTATAGTTTTTGGGGCCCTATTAATCTACCTCTGCTTGCTCTTTCTGATACTTTTTAGTTCCATGATGTTTTCTGCTATTCCTTCTATCTGTTTCCAAGCCTGAATTATCAGTTAGCGTTCCTTCTCTTTCTAGACTATATAATTTTAAGGATTGTAGTCTTTCCCAGTAGTCAAGTCCTAACTTCTTCTATTTTCTTTAGCTGTAAAGGACCTTTGTTTTACACTCTCTATTGAGCAATATCCTTTTGATAGTGTGGGTACCATATCATATTGCAATATTTCAAGTGGACTACGAACATATGTTTTATAAAGCATAATCATGTATTCAGCTTTTTCTTGTTTTGAAGTGCCCTAACAAAACTTCCCATTTTTGCTTTACATTTGCCAAAAGAATTGCTATTTGATCATTGCATAACATGTTCCTATCATCATCACACCACGGTGGTCTTTTAAACTGCTTCCTTATTGTGTGATTGTCTCATTATTAGGTCCCCTATATGCATATAGCTTTTCTTTCTTTGTCTCCATATTTAATTGATTCAAATTTATCAGAGTTAAATACCATCCTATTTACCTCTGCCCAATCATATACTTTGTTAAGGTCTCTTTGTAGAGCGTCCTATCTTCATCACAAGTAATTTCTCTACTTATTCTTGTGTCATCAGCGAAACTTACTCACTACCGAATCCTAACATTACTGTCTATGTCTTCAATCATAATAACAAACAGTTATTGCAAGCTAACACCGTAACCTTTTGTGGCACCGCGGATATTACTTTGGCTTCATCCGATTTCTCATCGTTTGCAATAACTATCCTGTTTTCTGTTGTGTAAAAATTCTTTTAACCAGCTTCCTACTTTATTCACGATATTGTGTTTTCTAATTTTTCTTCGCTAATATATTATGGTCTACTTTGTCAAAAGCTTTTGTCAAAGTCCTAGATAAACCCACATCTGTTTCATTCCGCTTTTCATATTTTTGAATATGTTCTCACGGTGGACTAACTATTGGGTTTGTGTACTTTTTCCGGGTACGAAACCATTGTGTCCTATATTAAACAATTATTTTTTATTAAATGGTTTCATAATATTTTTTTCTTCATTACCCTTTCATACACGTTCATAATATGTGACGTTTGACTCACAGGCCTATAATTACTTGCCTCTAGTCTTGATCCACTTTTGAAAGTAGGGGTAATATATGCTAATTTGTGGTCATCATAATCTCGCCCTGTTATTTCACTTTTGTCTTAATAATATTGCAAGTGGCTTTGCGATAGAATGAACTACTTTCTTGAACAAAATGCAGGAATTCCCATCAGCCCCTGCCTGCAGCTCCAATTATTTTTTTATTTCATTTAATAGTCTGCACAATATCAGCTTCATTTTTTTTTTTTTTTTAATATCTATGTCAGCTAAATATTCACTATTTTCCTCCCTTACTTATCATTATCTTCATTATCTATTCTAGGAGTGAATTCTCTCTTATATCGTTCTGCCAATATGTTGCAAAATTTCCTTCCTTTTTTTTCATTCGTTTAATCTCCCTTCAATTCTTAGAGGGGCCAATTTCTATTCTTCTTTTATTCATCTTTTTCACATATGAGTATAATATTTGGGGTTTTGCTTGAATTTAATTAGGTTTTTTCTTCCAAGTCCCGTTTTTCATTTTCTTTTAATTGTATAATCTTTTGTTCTGCATTTTTCTATCTTACTTTTTAGTCTATAACTTTCCATGCATTTTTTTCTTTTGTAAGACCTTTTTTCCACTTTCTGCTTTTCTGGAACAAGATCTTCTGTCTCTTGGTATGCATGACTGATGTTACTTTTCTTCTTCGGGTATATATTTATCCACTATTTTCTCTAATATTTTATATAATATCTCCGTATTTAACCCTTATGTCATCACTTACGAAAATGTTTATCCCAATCTTTGTTTATTCTTCATTTATTTCTGACCATTTTATATTTTTACTGTAGAAGTTGATTTTTCATATCCTTCCCACTTTTTCATTTCTTGCTTTATCTCTGTTTTCACTTGCTTTGGAATGGACTGTTAATTCTATGACATTATGGTTCTGAAATACTCGCATTATAAACTATTATTTTCTTTAAAACATAATTCATCTCGTTCACAAATACTAGGTCTCAAAGTATTTTCCTTTCTTGTTGGCAGGTTGTTTATTTGTTGAATGTTGTATTCTAGTAGCATATCTAATAGCTTTTCGAATTGCCTCTTATCTTCTCACTACTACTACTCTTTTTTATATGTTATAAGTACAACCACAATCTCCTATTCTTTCTTTCCAGTCTACGATAGGAAAGTTGAAGTCTCCAGATAGGAGAATAGCCAGTCCTTGTGATTTCTACATATATCATCCAATTTTTCTATTATTAAGTCATCTCTCAGTATTAGGGGGAGGTCCTATATTGCTATGTTCATTAATTTTTCAGATTCAAATTCTACCGCTTATTAGTTCACATTCTGAGTTACTATATTTTCTCATATATTTTTCCCTGATTTTTGTCTTTCCCATATATTGCGGTTCCCCCTTGATTCCTATTTTTTCTATCTGATCTATAATGTTTTGAACCCTTTTAAATTTGATCATCATTCCAGTCTCTTGGGAATACCAGGTTTCACTTATATCAATTATATCTATTTTTCTTTTCAATTTGGGTTAGTTCTTCTAAGTACTCTATTTTTTCTTTTGAGTTACTCGTAACTAGACCCTGCGCATTCATCACTATGATGGTTTGCGTGTTTTCCCCCCCCCTTCATTTAATATTGGTAGTAATAAGGATTTTCCCATGTCTCTTTCCTGTTCTGGTATGTGTTCTTTTTTTCATTTCCAGAAATTCTGACAACTTTTTCCATAAATATTTGATCTTCCTTCATCATAATTATTCATTTTTGTGAATGAATCTGCAATTTTCCTCTGTTTCTGCAATATTCTCTTGCATAATAAATACAGCTATTATCTCTTGAGTAGAATTTTGGAGCTGATGCTTTGAATTTTTTTGCTGACATCTCTGCATATCTCGTTGATGGCTTGCTTTTTTCTTTTACCTGATATTCTTTTTATTCCTCTCTTTATTTTGTTTCTTTCTTATTTTAGATTTTATTAACTTTGATTGATTATTTATTTTGATTATGATTTCATGCTACAGGGTGCATATTATTTACATTTTTTGTCGAACTTACATCCTTTTACCTTGAGAGAGAGAGAGAGAGAGAGAGGGGAGAGAGAGAAAGAGAGAGAGAGAGAGAGAGAGAGAGAGGAGAGAGGAGAGAGAGAGAGAGAGAGAGAGAGAGAGAGAATGTTCCATCTGAAATAATGTTGAAATCTAGCAAAGCTATATCGCAACTTCATAAAATTAAACTTTTATATTATATCCTTTTATGGTTTTTAATCGCACTTTCCCCTCGCTAATTTGATATCATAAAAGGTCAGCCATGACTAGACAGGCGTCACGAGAAAGGTACCCACGAATAATTCTATGATTCTGATATGGCGCACGGTCTTGGTCTACTCTTTATTAAGTTTAACAGAAGCATCTGCTAATCGTAAATTCCAACCTTTGAACAAACATTGATTTCAGGAGTATGCTACGGCATGCAAATTGAGGTATGAATTCACAGAACAGAATAAAGAATTTAGACCAAAAGGCCAAGTGCTGGGACCTAAGAGGTCATTCAGCGCTGAAAGAGAAATTGACAAAAAGAAGTTTGAAAGGTGTAACAGGAGGAAAACCTCGCAGTTGCACTATGAAACAACCGTTAGAGAGGATGGAAAGTCAGATGGAAGAAAGAAAATACGGACAGAGTTACAGTAAAAGGAATGAAAGAGGTAAAAGGAAAAATTCAAAGAGGTTTGGCAGTGGGGTCGAAGGGACGCTGCAAAGAACCTTCAGTATGCCTACAGTGCACCGCATGAAGTGCACTAAAGTCACTAGCCTCTACAGGGAGAATGAATGAATAAGAAAAGAAAATGAAATACAGATTTATTTCCTTGGCAATTCTAAGATACCACAAAGACAAATGGGTATTTTACAAGAATTGCCAAGAGGGTTGTTGTTGGGGGGGGGGGGGGGCTTTTATCAGGTTAAGAAAACCTCCTTGACTGACAGCCTTGGATGGTTGACAGGGCAAAAGAAAAAACTGATATCAACAACCGAAACTCGAACAACAAATAACGAGAAAGGATAAAAAGAAAAAAAAAACCTGACCTTTGCATATCCCGCAATTTATGATAAAGATGAATGTCAATCATAAGACTAACATTTTATATCCTTGTGAATATATAGATCAGTTTTGGCTTCCTCGTGAATATTTTACTTCGCTTTTGTAGTTATAAAGCAACTGCATTATGAATTTTATTATTATCTTTCATATAAAAATGCTACTCTGAAAATGTTCTTTCTCATACACACACACACACACACACATACACACACACACACACACACACACACACACATATATATATATATATATATATATATATATATATATATATATATATATATGTTGTATATATATATTATACATATATATACATACATACATACATAACATATATATATATATATATATATATATATATATATATATATATATATATATATATATATATATAAAGTATATATAAATAAAATAATCCTAACTTTCGTGATTCAGTTATACATATGTATATATATATTACATACATGCGTACGTGCATATATTATAAATATACATTTAATGTTCTCTAGTCCCTACTATATCTCGAAAAAACAAGAAGCCCAGTAAACAACAGAAGTGCCAGTGAAAAAAAAATGGCACAATAATGAAAGGTTAAGTAAGTTTGTTTTGTTCAGAGTTTCGTAGCATCCGTAAACGCCTCTTTTCGCTCACTACCCCCAAGAGATCGTCTTCCGCCCTCGCAAGCCTAAATAGGCTTGTTTGCCTCAAGGAAACTCTAAGCCTCTTCATTTACTGTCTTAATGAGGTCCTTGGTGGCTTGGATGCCCTCTCTCTCTCTCTCTCTCTCTCTCTCTCTCTCTCTCTCTCTCTCTCTCTCTTTATGCTTCCATGGAAGTCAGCGCGTAGAAGTAAGCGCGCTCTCGCTCACTCTTCATATTTCTGAGTCTTGAGACAACAAGAAAGTGCCTTTCAGTGCGATCTCTCTCGGGGGCGGGCCACACAAAAGCTGCACAGGATGCTCCTAATTATGAGACAAATTGGTACTTTGTGCTTAAGGATTCGTCGTCCCGGGACGTTAGGCCTACTGAACGAACTCCTGGGCGTGTTTGACGCTTCCTCTTGTTTTATTTATGCCAGTGAAGTAGTTTTTTTTTTTTTTGTTACGATTCTTTTCCCAGAAGTTTAATAACCGAACAAAGGAGTATTCTTCCATCTGGACATCCTTCGAACAACTATTTTCACCGCCAGCTCTGCTTCTTGTTATTCTATATATACAAATTCCTCCGCCAACAGTCAAATCACATTACATTAGAGACACACAAATATACTACCCAAACCTTTGGAAGCCAATGACTTTCCAACAGTAATGAAGTCCACAAAGGTTTTTATCATGATGCAAAATAGATTTGAAACAATGGACATGAATACGTATCTCGTATTTAATTGGAATGTAGCGTAGTACATTCAAATAATAGGTGTTGTGGGTCCACGTTCCCAAATATTGAAAACAGGATTATTTTTTCAATCATTATGAAAAGGTCACCGACAAAGCTTTGTTGGAAGTGGACAGCCCGTCAAAGGATTATGGTTATCTAGTCGGTGGATCTAACACAACAGTCCACAAAATAAATAAATAAATAAATAAATAATAAATAAATAAATAAATAAATAATATTAGAACAACAACCAAAATCCCAATACATTTACATTGATACTTCAGTGTTATCAAATATGGTGATTTAAAGGTAGCACTACGCAACAAATGCTAGGTGCTGCCACCTTACGATGGGAGTGGGAAATGCACAATATATTATATATATATATATATATATATATATATATATATATATATATCCTATATATATATGTGTGTGTGTGTGTGTGGTGTGTGTGTGTGTGGTAGTGTGTGTGTAAAACAAATATATCTGCATATATATGTGAATAAATATACAAATATGCATATGCGCATATACATATATCATATATTTGTTAGGGTCATGATTATATGCCATGTAGTATAAAGGTCACGCAGGGCAGGGGTGAATAATTGGGCGTTTTCGGATTCAGCCATCTCCTAGCGCAACTGGGCACTTCTGGTGTGGATTCACACAGCATTGCCAACCTTACCGGAGCTGTTTGGAAACAACACACCTGTCCGGTTACAAATCCGGATTTTAAGGAGCGTTTATGTGGGGTCGTCTGTTCGTTTGTTTTGATGAGAGTGGCCGATAAGACAAGTGCGTGAGCTTTTATGAAAATGTGGGGGAGGGGGCATTGAGGCTGCTGGAACCATAAGTGATGGACGTGGAAAATCCAAACTTTTAAATAACTGTGGAAAAGGTAAGTTTTCTGCCATTCAGTCCCATTCAGTGTATTTTGTTGTTTCTTTTGTCCCGTGGATTTCATTATTGACCCATTTTCTTTAATGAATTTCTTTGTATTATTATAGGAAATATTACGCGTCATTTCATGCTGGGTTAATGCAAACTTATTTATTTATTTATTTTTTACAGACGTATCATAGATAGACCACCACAGATGTGCATAAAGCATGGGAAATAATTTGGGTTTAGGCAAATGTCTTAATTTGAGTTTTGACCAGCGGACTTTTGGTATTAATGTGGAACATTTAGTGTCAGTTTGTGGGAAAGGGAATCTGGTTTTTTCTCTTGTTTTCACTACTGTTTTCTCGACACTTGAAGTCGGGGTTTAATAACCGGTTTTCAGCTTATTTCCATTTACCCAGCAACTTATTGGGTTTGCAAAATAAAGTCTATTTTTGTATCAGGTTAAATTTATACCTACCCGCTTAGATGTAGGATTGTATTAGAAAAGAGAGAGAGAGAGAGAGAGAGAGAGAGAGAGAGAGAGAGAGAGAGAGAGAGAGATCTGAAAGAAAGAAGCTGATCTTCGGCTAGTCTACCAACTTCATAGGTAGGTGAAATAACTGAAGCCTTTGAGGCATAAAACACACAAACATACACACGCACAAAATATATGTATATATATATATCTATATATATATATATATATATATATATATATATATATATATATATATATATATATATGCGAAAGAATTATTTTTATCACATCACCGTGGATTCATATACAAGCATTAATCAACAAGATGTCCTTATCATATAATGTAAACTGAAACGGATTTTTTTTTAGTTGATGATAAGTAGTCGTGTCTTAGGATAGAACCACGAAGGATAAGAACCACAGGACTACAGTGACGCGCCACACGGCCGTGTGGTTTAAGGCGCGCCACAGTAGTGTTAGAGTTCTTGTCTATATATATATATATATATATATATATATATATATATATAATATATATATATATATATATTGCGAATGAATGATTTTTTATCACATCACCGTGATTCATATACAAGCATTAAGTAACAAGATTTTTTCATATAATGCAAACTGAAAGGGAATTTTTTGTTGATGTTAAGTAAGGCCGTGTCTTGGGATCGAACCACGAAGGATAAGAACACAGACTACAGTGATGCGCCACACGCCGTGTGGTTTAAGGCGCGTCACAGTAGTGTTAGAGTCTTGTCCTCTGTGGCTCGAGCCCACGAGAAGGCAAAACTGATTATTAACTAAAAAAAATTAACCTACGGTTTAACATAATGAAAATATATTATTTTTCCGGGAAGAGTGAGTTGGACATTACAGACATGGGTAGTTACTGATATATGATATATATATATATATATATATATATCTATATATATATATATATATATATATATATATATATATATATGCATGCATGCCCGATTACAAGAGCGGAACACCTAAGACCTAGACCAAACAGCTTTTCACCACCAGTCAATATTCAATCTGTCGATTTGGAATGGGGGCTCATGTTACCTGCATAAATTAAGGCTTCTGGAGAGGAATATTGATTCATATTTGACGTGAATAATCCATTGTACCTATCGACCGCCGATCACCTCTTTAATTCAGCTCTCTCTCTCTCTCTCTCTCTCTCTCTCGTCTCTCTCTCTCTCTCTCTCTCTCCTTACAATCCAATTCAGTCGATATAAAACTAGGTTCAATATTCACTGATAAGCTGGTGAATCGAATTCGGGTTGTTTAGCTATGAAGTAGATCCTCTGCCACCGAATGCTGAGAGAGAGAGAAGAGAAACGGGGAGAGAGAGAGAGCTGAGAGAGAGAGAGAGAGAGAGAGAGAGAAAGGGGGGGCGGGGGGCTTATTCAAAAAAATTCCACAATTGTTCAGATGAAATGATGATCCATTAGAGAGAGAGAGAGAGATGAGAGGAGAGAGAGAGAGCGGAGAGAGAGAGAGAGAAAGGGGGGGGGGGGCGCTTATTCAAAAAAATTCCACAATTGTCAGATGAAATGTGATCCATTAGAGAGAAGAGAGAGAGAGAGAGAGAGAAGAGCAGAACAGAGAGACATTAAACTATCATGACATTCAACAGCAAAATAGTCTTTCACATTCATGATCAAATTTCGAATGTTTTTAGAGAATGTTGTAAGGATTCCACATAGAATACATGATGAAACTGATGCAATACGTTGTGTCCACTGAATATAGCAATATCACTAAAAATAAAACCTGCAGATTTATTTCTAATAACAGTGGCAATCGATCGTTTCTGGGATAATACGGACTGGAATCTTTCTAAACGTCACGGGCAAAAAATCCACTAACGAGACTGTATGATATATATATGTATTATATATATATATATATATATATATATATATATATATATATATATTATATATATATAGATGATATATAGATAGATAGATAGATAGATAGATATATGTGTGTGTTTGTGTGTGTGTGTGTGCCTAATTTGTAGCGCTAGTATGTCTGGAATTTACACATTAATATTCGTCTATTATTATACATTATTTTATCCAAAAATCTTTAGGTTAAGTTCTTCTCAGTAATGATTTAACTCCAAGTTCACTTGATAATGTACTTGAAGCAACGTCCTAAGAAAACTTAATATGTTTATGCGTATATATATATAAATATATAATATATATAATATATATATATATATATATATATATATATATATATATATATATATATATATATATCATATATATTATATATATATATATTATATATATATCATATATATATATATATATATATATATATATGTTAACAAGATATTAATCTCGTTATTTATTTGGTAAATGTGGAACCCCGAGCGTCAGGCAACCCAACACACAATCTCTCTCTCTCTCCAAGCGACCAACGGCTCACGACCTCTCTCTCTCTCTCTTTCTCCAAGCGATCCCTCTCTCTCTCTCTCTCTCTCTCTCTCTCTCTCTCTCGCCATCTCTCTCTCTCCACCTCTTTCTCTCCATTCTGTCAGGTAATCAAAATGAGAGGCAAAGTTATAAAAAATAACTATTTATTTAACAATGGAAAGATAATAAATCAAGTCTAAATCAAGTCTCACAGACTAACTTAACTCAGTTAACCCCCCAACATTAAAATGTCTAAAACAGTAATTTGTCACACCAATTGTCTATTCTCCCATATGGGACTCTCGGCCCCCCTAGGACTTTCAGTCCCCCTTTGCCAGAACACTCTATTCCCTCGCCAGAACCGTCTGTTTCAAAGACACGAGAAACACACTCGTTAGCACACATAAGTTTAAAGACAAAGTTAAAGATTAAACATTCTTACAATATGTAACAAGCCATCCCTTTTGGCTAAAGTAAAGGTAACTTACCCATTGCAGCTTGGAATACTATGCACTTAATATAAATAAACTTTCGCAGAGCTCCCCCGGCATCTTGCCTTTCTCCCACAGACGTCTCTATGCAAGTCTCCCATAGACTTGGTTAATGATACATTATCAAAGGAAGAGGCGCGCACGTACATACGAATGCACACTTCGTTAACGCCCCATATTACTGGCTACAACCAGTTTCCCAAAGGCACTTTAAAAAGAGCCCATGAACTGACGAACATTGACTCGCCTAACTATGCAGTTTCATATAACGCCACCCAGAAATCATTTATCAGCTTTTCTCGGGTCGTTGCTTCGGCTCTGTTCTCCACATTCCAAAAAGGTCACAGCGCATCACATTATGCTATTAAATATATCATTAATCATAATCCCTATCATATATATATATATATATATTATATATATATATATATATATATATATATATATATATATATATAAGGCTACAAATTAGGCACATTTTCCCATAACCAGATATAAACGTTAAACAAATATTAAAAAAGAAACTTGAAGTCTGTAAACTCATAAATAACCAGAGCTAATCCTGGCCAGTAGAACGAACTCTGGTTGCTGAAATGTTGAAGACTTTATATTTTTAGCCTAGTTATTGCTGGAATGTTGAAGACTATATTTCTAGCTTTCTTTTTACTGGAATGTTGAAGACTATATTTCTAGTTTTCCTATGACTGAAATGTTGAAGACTTTATATTCTTAGCCTAGTTATCACTGGAATGTTGAAGACTTTATATCTTCAGCTTTCTTTTTATCGAAATGCTCAAGGCTTTATATGCACAGCTTTCTTTTTCTTCAAATGTTGAAGACTATATTTTCAGCTTTCTTTTTACTGGAATGTTGAAGACTATATATTTTCAGCTTTCTTTTGACTGAAATGCTCATGGCTTTATATTTTTAGCTTTCTTTTCACATATAATCTTAGCTTTGTAGTTTATGCAAATGTTAAAGACTTTATATCTTCAGCTTTCTTTTTATCGAAATGCTCAACAGCTTTCTTTTTCTTCAAATGTTGAAGACTATATTTTCAGCTTTCTTTTTACTGGAATGTTGATGACTATATATTTTCAGCTTTCTTTTGACTGTAATGCTCATGGCTTTATATTTTTTACTTTCTTTTTACATATAATCTTAGCTTTGTAGTTTATGCAAATGTTAAAGACTTTATATCTTCAGCTTTCTTTTCACTGACATGATGAAGACTGTATATTTTTAATTTTGTTTTTACTGAAATGTGTAAGGCTATATATTTCTAGCTTTCTTTTACTGATGCGTTAAAGACTATATTTATAGCTCTCTTTTTACTGAAACGTTAAAGACATATTTTTAGCTTTCTTTTTACTGGAGTGTTGAAAACTATCTTTTTGGCTTTCTTTCTTTTTTTTTTTTAAGTTCATGGGGTTTGCAACTGATGAACTTACCGTCTCGTTAGCAAAATTATACACAACAGTTTGGCTAAGATAATATTTTAGGTATTCGTCTCGATAAATCAGTAATTAAGCATATGGAAAGAGATGTATTTATTTGTGCACTGTATGAGCTACTCAGTAATATATATATATGTATATAATATATGTAGATATATGTTTAAGATATATATAATAATATATATAAGATATTATATATATATCAAATAATATGTAAGTATATGATATATAATATATAACAATATATTAGATAGTCACCATAATATGTATGCATATACATATACATATATATATATATATATATATATATATATATTTATATGTGTGTGCTCTTGGTAAAATGAAGGTGAAATGACAGTAAGAATAATTATACTTAAATGTAGTGCTCTCTCTCTCTCTCTAAATATATAACATACTATATATATATATATATATATATATATATATATATATATATATATATATATATTAGAGAGCGAGAGCACCGTGTTTTAGCTAAATTACCTCTACTACCATTTCACCTCCATTGTACCAAGAGCAAACAAAAACTAGGAGCCAAACGCATTCCGTGACGACGCGAGATAAAGTCTGATCCTTCTCGTTACCCCTAAAAACGGGAGGTATCCCTCCCAACACACCCCTCCCCCACGCTCAATCCCTCAGCCTTGCTAATAATATCTTTAGTCTAGTCTATTGATCCACATGTGCTTCCAAGGCAGCAGAGCAAGCAAGCGGCAGATGTAATTCGTCTGTAATTCATCTGCAAGAAGCCACGGAACTCTCGATTCAAGTTTAATTGTCTCCCGAAAGGATGCGAGTACGAACGGGGCCACCACTTCTAGAGACATTCGGATTCTCTTTATACAACCCTTATCCCAGACCCTGAGGAATTTTTCTTTTCTTTTATGCTTCTCAGTTACTCTGGTGGAGAAAAAATGCGTCGGCATTGACTATACTACGTATGCATTTTCATCACATCACCGTAATTCATATACATGCATTAAGCTACAAATGTCCTTTAATTTCCAGTTCGCTCTACCCCAGAATTAATATATATTCATATAGTATGTTAACCGACAGGGAGTTTCTTAGTTGATAATAATTTCGTCCTCTCATGGATGCGAACCAGCACACAGAGGAGAAATCCGGACTTCAGTGCCGTTACCGACTCGGCCAACAAGTGACAAATCGCTGTCGAACTCAGGTATTTGTAATTAGAATCAATATCCACCCACCTCTGCCATGTTAACAAACTCGTAGGTTTGTCGCACGTAGCCATATTATGAATTGCCATCACATCACCGTGATTCATATACATGCATTAAGCTACAAAATGTCATTTAATATCAAATTCGCTCTACCTCGGAATTAATATATTTTCAAATATGTTAACCGACGGGGAATTTTTCAGTTGGCCGAGTCGGTATAGACGTCACTAAAGTCCTGATTTCTCCTCTGTGTGCTGGTTCGAATCTACGAGAGGACGAAGTTATTATCAACTAAAAAAATTCCCCTTTCATTAACATATGAAAATATATTAATTCCGAGGTAGAGCGAATTGGATATAAAGGACATTTGTAGCTTAACGCATACATACATACATACACACACACACATATACATATATATATATATATATATATATATTGATATAGATATATATATATACTAATATATATATATATATATATATATATATATATATATATATATATGTGTGTGTGTGTGTGTGTGTGTGTGTGTGTGTGTGTGTGTGTGCGTTTATTAGGTTGAACCCTATTCGTATGGAACAAGCCCACATGGGCCATTGACTTGAGATTCAAGCTTCCAAAGAATATGGTGTTCATTTGAAAAAAGTTAAAGATGGCAATGGTAAGTACAGAAGGAAGAGGTCAGTTGTTAAAAAAGAAATATATATGAATAAATGATTAAATAAATAGATACAAATGTAAATAAAAAAAATACGAGATTTACTTTAAGGTAGTAATGCACAGCATCTGAGCTTGAACTTTTTAGGTAATAACTGTAAGTATATGTATATTCTCTGATGTGTAATTATTCAATCCGATGCTGAACTGATTTTCAGAATTTAGACAAAGACCTCTTATCAGTGAATCAGAGGAGAAATAATTTCCTCACTGAAACATGATTTACGTACGACAGCCAAACGTGGTGTGTGAATATTGTCTTAATCCTAATTACAATTATATGAAAAATAATTTTGTCAAACGATTTTGTCAGGGGGACTCTCCAGAAATCTAAGAAAAAAAAACAAGAGAAGTAAAGCGTGAGATACAATATAATCTAGGGGTAAGATCTGTCAGTTTTACAATTAATATTAAACCAAGAACCTGAGGAGAAAAGCATCAATATCTCTTTGGGTATGGGAAGCCTTACGAGCAACAATACATTTTATTAGTAAGTTTTATATGCCGCATTCTTATGGAAATAGAATTTAGATTTAGGCCTAATGACAAGCGCTGGAACCACTGAGGTCATTTAACGCTGAAAGGGATATTGACAGTAAAAGTTTTGAAAGGTGTAACAGGAGGAAAACCTCGCAGTTGCATTATGAAACCATTGTTAGGGAGGGTGGAAAGTCAGATGGTAGAAGGCATATGTAGGGAGATACAGTAAAAGGAATGAAAGAGGTTGCAGCTAAGGGCCGAAAGGACTCTGCAAAGACCCTTAAGTAATGCCTGCAGTGCACCACGTGAGGTCCAATGACGGCACTACAACCCTACGGGGAACATAAGCTCCGCTCAAGTTAATTTTAATTATATTGTCGATTTTGATGCGAGTCCGTCTCATCACACATACACTAATTACTGATACAATGTAATTGTGTAATTATGCAACAGTAATTATATTAGACATTACAGAAGAGAAGCGGAGAGCGAAAACTTTATTTTCCATCACTAGGAAAATTGAAAGAGTAGATAACTCTCTCTCTAACTCTCTCTCTCTCTCTCTCTCTCTCTCTCTCTTGAAAACGTATTTGCACACACGAAGCCGATCGATCGTTCGATCGATAGTTCGAAACGTATTTGCACACAAGAAGGCTGAAATGCATAGCCTAACTCTCTCTTGAACCGTATTTGCGACCCCCCAACCCACACCCCCCCCCCCCTCTCTCTCTCTCTCTCTCTCTCTCTCTCTCTCTCTCTCTCTCTCTC
>NC_087202.1:105576211-105591211 GCF_015104395.2 Macrobrachium nipponense | reverse complement strand
GTGTCCATTTTTGGTACAACATACTTGTGTGAACAAACATTTTCCAAAATGAAGTATGTGAAATCTAACTATCGAGCAAATTTGTCAGATGATCATTTGAAATCAATTCTTACAATTGGCTCATCTAATCTGGAACCTGATTTCAATGAAATTTTGAAGTCAAAACGTCTGTATCATTCGTCACACTAATTTGGTTGCATAAAACTAAAGGCAGGAATCTATTTAGTTTACCCTGATTTTTTCCAACAAGATATGTTTTAATTTTTCCATGTTTATACTGTAATGTAATATTGAGGAAATTAAATTACTGATACTGATTTTTTTTTTCTTGGCCCGCATAGATGTGGGAAATATATAATGTGGCCCCTTGCATTGAAAAGTTTGTAGACCCCTGATCTAAAAGAACGAAATGAAACTGTCATACTGAAAGATGATAAACTGGAAGACTTACAGAGTTAGATTCCCTCAAATGAAGGCGTCTGTTATTAAGTCTACCAGCAGCACCCGCACCATTTTAGGGAAGCCCTTCTCACCCCCTGCGCCCTTTGGTGCTAGTGATGTCCGCCCCCCCCCCCCCCCCCCCCCCCACCCCCCCCCCCTTCATTCTTTTTCAGATCGGAAGTCATGTGTATACTAAGTTTGGTTGAAATAGCTCCATGCATTTCAGAGTTATGCTGGACATTCACACATACATGCATCCTATATATATATATATATATATATATATATATATATAGATATATATATATATATATATATATATATATATATAGAGAGAGAGAGAGAGAGAGAGAGAGAGAGAGAGAGAGAGAGAGAGAGAGAGAGAGAGAGATTATAAGGTATTATGAGTGGTCTACTGTATCGTCGTTGTTACGTGAAGATTGATTGATTGGTTTGTGACTGTTAAAACTAGCGTCACAACATCTAGGTTATTACATGAAGAAGCAGGTGGTATTATCTCAGGTCTGGTTCTAAAACATTTTCGTGTGTTCAGCTGGTGTTTATGAACTATCTGTCAATAGTATGGTATCAATCGTCCTTGTTGGTTATCAAACTGTTCCAATCTGTTTCAAGCTAGTCATGATTCTTCATAAATGAATCAGTGTCTAGGAAGATTCCCTTTAAAGCGGAACTTCTAGTTGCATTTTAGCTGCTCCATATGTAGTATTATTCTATTTAAGTACCACAGGCGAAAAATGTTTTTTGAAAGGGGCGTTTTCTTATTCTTTACAACCAATTTAATATTGCACCAGGGAACAGCATCTTCAGATAATATCCTTTTTGCTTTGTATTTGTCAGCTGAAAATATATGATTAAATGGTAAATAAAGAAGAAGCCTGAAGTATGCCTAGTTAGGCATATACAGCCCTAAATTCTAAAACCTCATTAATTAAACTACCTAAAAAGGACTAAGTGAAGGACCTCATTAATTCATGGACACAAACACACGTTTAGAAAACTGCAGTTCACCCCATCACACTACGCACATGGCAACTGACAAGAATAAATTTCAATTCAAATGCATACAAGTGGAGGCCCCATAGCATAGATAGCGGTAGATGGCCGCCCTTTCTTCGACGGTACCTTGGTCTGTTCAGAGGGAAATTAAGTTCCCAAAACAAATTATATAAATAAATTTCATAGCCATACCTAATACCCTGCTCCTAATGTCATCTTTTAAATCTGTTGGCAAGAAATGGTCGAACAGACAATGGTTTGCGTCGTAGGTTGAAAGATTTTATGTTGATATCCTCCCGTCGAAGAGCCATCAGCCAGCGACTTGATTTCTCTTTATTTGACGGAATCCTGTGGAATGTTATGCCTTTAGGGCATTGCCAGAAGTATTGGCACAACCAAGCGCCATACAAGTTGGCATAATTGACGCTATTTGAATGACAATTGACCTAAAACACGAGAACAGTACCGAGGACGAATACTCTACAATACGCGTGCTTCGCTGGTCTTGTTGTGAGGTGACCGCGGCCCCTACGTCATCGGTACTAATCCGCCACAAGGCATAGTCGAATCCTGGATAAATGGCGCACTCCATTGAAGTCCCTCGGCGGTAATTTGAAATTATATCGCAAAAAAAAAATGGATTACGTACAGATTCGAGCAATGGCTCATTTTTTAGCTTATTAAAAATTCTGTTCGACGAAATTTAATGACTATTAACCATAAGTTCCCATTTCATGTTTTGAACGCCGTAGGAATGGAGATGCCTTATGATCCTCTTATTACATGGGATGGCAGCGTATGTGTCCAGGGTATGAGAGGGTCTGAGGTAGATTCTGGTTCTCTCTCCATGGAGACAGCGTGAGAGCCAATAGAATTTTAATTTCCCCAATGTCCTCGAGGTTTTATTCATTTCTTTGTAGGGAAAACTCTTGGAAGGGCAACTTGCTCCAAACTTTTTAAACCCCGCTTTCGTCAAAGCCTTTCTCAATTCACGCTGACCTCTGTCCACCGGGAAGAGGCAATTTACTATAAATTAAATATAAGAAATAAATACAAATTTGCTACTGTCTCCATGTAAAACGAACCAGCATCTACCACAAACCCAGTCATATCCTGGACACCTACGCTATCCCATATGTTGACCAGATTTCGTTTTATTTATTTTTCAGTTCATTGATTATATTTTACTTTACATATATTCATTTCATATTATTTTGTTATTTTACGGTAAATCAGCCCATCACCCATGGTGAATTGAGGTCAGGTTGAATTGAGAAAGAGCTTTGAAAAAAATGTTTTTGAAATTTGGAGTGAGTTGTTCTTCATAGATTTTCCCTAAGAAAAAATAAAAACTCGAGGACATTTGAGGAAAATCCAAACTCTTTTGGCTTCTGACATTTTCGCTTACTCAGGGAGTAAGCCTACAAACTACTTTGTTATTGTTGGTGTTCTTAATGGGGGGGTTTTGAAAGCCTAAAAAGGTCTGAAAAAGGTGTTTTGCGTTGCTTTAAAGATATAGGAATTTTAGGATAGGATATTCATGATTTATTGATTAAAAGAAAATTCAAAAAAATAAATAATGTGCATGTTAAACAGTATAGAACAATAATTTCTATTTTAATAAAATATAGCGTATCTATTTTAATTTTCGTTGGCGAAACAACGCTCTACATGACCATAGATTTTAGCATGCACCCCGAGTAAGCTGGAGGGCGGATCACGCCTTGTTGAAAGTTACTATATCTACGGGTCCCTTTAAATCCCCTATGATTAAGCCCTTAAGGGGGCTATTGCCGTCAGTACATCTCACGTGGTGCACAAAGGCATTACCGAAGGGTGTCTTCAGCGTCCTATTGGCCCCAAGCTTCACACACACACTTTCTAGCCTTTTACTTTACCTCCATTCCCGCCCCCTTTCTTCATTCTTGCTGTCCAGCCTCTCTTACTGCACCAGTGGGGTTTTTTCTAGTTACACCTTTCAATCCTTGCGCGTCTCCCCCTTTGTTCACTAGACCTCTTTATGTTGTTGTTTTTGTTTGTTTGTTTTTATGGTGTTTCCAAGTTGCATGGAACTAGTGGTTATTCTGCAACGGGACCAATGGCTTTACGTGACTTCCGAACCACGTCGAGAGTGAATCACCAGAAATACACATCTCTCACACCCGAGAATCGAACTCGCGGCCACCGAGGTGGCAGGCAAGACCATACCGATCACGCCACTGAGGCGCTTCTTTATGTTGCTGTCCGGACAGCCGCTCTAACTTCTCTTTTCACTCTCTTCAGCGCTGAATGGCCGAAAGTGACCCAGTGCCTGGTTTGGCAGACTACATTTTATCAAATCAAACGACCTCTCTTTAATTATACTCTGCGCTCGAAGTCTCCAGCTGATGCAAAAGAATTTATCTTCCGAACAAAAAGTTCAAGCGAAGATGCAAATCATTACTATCCTAGTACAGGTTCCTCGTTGGACTAGTCAGTTACGCGCTCGACTACCGACCACAGGGTCTGGGTTCGATTCCTCGCTCTGTCAACGCGGAATAACAGGAATTTATTTCTAGTGATAGAAATTCATTTCTCAATGTGGTTCAGATCTCACAATAAGCTGCAGGTCCCGTTGCTAAGTAACCAATTGGTTCCTAGCCCACGTTTAAATATCTAATCCTTCGGGCCAGCCTTAGGAGAGCTGTTTGTCAGCTCACTTGTCTGGTAAAACTAAAAAATACTTAACTACCCTAATACAAATCTTCCCGTATTTTAATAGTTTACTTACATTTTACTTATTTATTTATTTGTTAATTTAGGTGTTTTTCTAAAACTTGACATCCTCTTTCTGTATTTCCATCTAATTCCTGCTCTTCTTTCGAAAACATATTCTTTGGAATCTTGAAATTCAAGTCAGTGGCCTCTGTGGGCCTGTTCCGTGTGAATAGAGTTCATCTTCTAAATACCAATACTAATATTACCCTAAGTAAGAAGCAACCATCTCAGAAGCATCGGGAGAGAGAGAGAGAGAGAGAGAGAGAGAGAGAGAGAGAGAGATTTGGTGTGGGCCCACTGTTTGTTGGAACCAGCCGTAGGGATTTGAATATTCATTGTTGATGACTCGGAATGTTCGGGGGTTTGAATATGCATGACCACAGACCGTAAGAGAGGTCAACATCGGCCATCTTGTCTTGAGATGTGACTGGCCCTTCCCATCCTTCAACAACAATCTATCCTGGGATTAGGACTGAACGCTATTTGAGCCTGGTTTGGTGGATTTCAAAAAACAATTTCTTGATTATGTCTGGATTTAAAAAAATAATAATAACGGTTACTATTATTGCCATTAATATTATTATTATTATTTTGCTGAAAATCTTTTTTATTTTATGTATTTTATGATTTATGGGCTTTGAGCTGATTCTGATAAAACATAATTATAACGATAACTTTAATATTCGTTCGTCACTACACATTGAAAGAAAGAACACACAAAAATGGCATTTACTGAGAATATAAGTTTTATTCTATATTTGAGAAAATATTTAAGAACAAGAAATTTCTATTATAATAATAATAATAATAATAATAATAATAATAATAATAATAATAATAATGATGATGATAATAATAATAATAATAACAATAATAATAGGTTGCATCCTGCCTCCTTAGGAGTCCATTACTTTTTTACTATGTGCGCCGTTTCTAGGATCACACTCTTCTGCATGAGTCCTGGAGCTACTTTAGCCTCTAGTTTTTCCAGATTCCTTTTCAGGGATCTTGGGGTCGTGTCTAGTGTTCCTATGATTATGGGTACAATTTCCAATGGCATATTCCATATCCTTCTTATTTCTATTTTCAGGTCTTGATACTTATCCATTTTTTCCCTTTCCTTCTCTTCAACTTTGGTGTCCCATGGTATTGCGAAATCAATGAGTGATACTTTCTTCTTGATTTTGTCAATCAACGTCACGTCTGGTCTATTTGCACGCATCACTCTATCTGTTCTGATACCATAGTCCCAGAGCATCTTTGCCTCATCGTTTTCTATCACTCTTTAAACTCCTTAAGGTTGGTGCTCATACAACTTATTACTGCAAGGTAGCTGGTGTTTCTTGCACAGGCTCCAGTAGAGGGCTCTTGCCACAGAATCATGCCTCTTTTTGTACTGGTTCTGTGCAAGTGCCGGACATTCGCTTGCTATGTGGTTTATGGTTTCATTTTTCGTATTGCACTTCCTACATATGGGAGAAATGTTATTTCCATCTATCGTTCTTTGAACATATCTGGTTCTTAGGGCCTGATCTTGTGGCACTGTTATCATTCCTTCAGTTTCCTTCTTGAGCTCTCCCCTCTGTAGCCAATGCCATGAGTCATAGCTGGCTAGTTCTTTAGTCTATCCCATGTATTGTCCGTGCATTATTTCTGGCGTTGAGTTTTAACTTGAGTATCGCCTTGAGTCTGCATATATTCTTTCCTAATCGTGTCCTTCATCTCTTGGTGTTTTATATACCCTCCTTTCATTATTCCCTGGTATTTGTATCCCGTCTCATCTGTGTCTGATGTTGCTCCCATCCGGTAGCTTCATCCCGTCAGCCCTTGTTACTTTGCCCTTTTGTATGTTGACTAAGCACATATTTGTATTCTAAACTCCATCCTGATGTCCCCAGATACAATCCTTACAGTCTGGAATAGGGTATCTATTTCCTTTTCCTTGATGCTCTTACCATACAGCTTGATGTCATCCATAAACATCGGATGGTTAATTTTGTTGCCTCTTTTCTTGAGTTGGTACCCAGCATCCATCTTCTGCAGTACTTTTGTCATGGGAATCATGGCTACTACGAAGAGTAGTGGGAACAGTGAGTCGCCTTGGAAGATCCCTCTCCTGATATTAACATCTGCTAGTCTTATTCCAGAGCTTGTAATTATTGTATTCCAGTTGCGCATTGTATTTTTGAGGAAGCTGATGGTGTTGTCCTCTGCCCCATATATTTTCAGGCATTCTATTAGCCATGTGTGGGTCTTGATGTTTTTGAGCCAGTATCCATGGACTTCATCTGGACCTGGGGCTCTCTAGTTGGGCATTTCCATTTATTATTATTATTATTATTATTATTATTATTATTATTATTATTATTATTATTATTATTATTATTGTTGTTGTTGTTGTTGTTGTTGTTGTTGTTGTTGTTGTTGTTGTTGTTGTTGTTGTAATTATTTTTATTATTACTATTATTATTATCATTAACACACATTTTAAAAGAGCGCATTAAAGTTGGCATTTACTGAGAAAAGCAAATGTAATATATCTGCACAATTAATTTAAATAAAATTCTAAAATCCTGACAAAAGATAGATATAAAACGAATAGTAGAAAAAAAAAACATTCCACAGATGTCTCAAAAACCCTCAGAAAACCCTACGGTTGATGTAGATGCTGACTGTCAACACAATTTCAGGAACATTGAGAGGATGTATTAGGCAAAATAAAACATACTGAGGATGGCAGAGGAAAATTTATTTTAACTTGTGGAATTATCATTTTTCTTCTTCCGATATAGAAAAATAGAACAGTGGAAGAATAGCAGGTGTATGGTTACTGATTACAACGACAGAGAGAGAGAGAGAGAGAGAGAGAGGAGAGAGAGAGAGAGAGAGAGAGCTGTGACATTAGAACACCGAAAATATTTTATGATGTGAAAGCTGGAGTCATATTTTGAAAAATGATTCTCCATTTATGAAGATAATGAACAAAAGCAGGAGTAAATACTTACATTTCTTACTTGCACGCTGTTTCACTTCCTTCCATACGCAGTGAAACAGTGTGCAAGTAAGAAATGTAAGTTTCCTATTGCTGCTGACTCCTTCCTTTCCCACCGTTATCCCTACATTAAAGGGTCGGTTGCCTGATGCACCTTCTCCTCCACTGCCTTCTATCAAAGGCATCATCCGCCACCAAACCTCGTCTCTCCATACCATATTCCAGACAACATCAGGCATGGTTTATGGTTTGGCAAAATGGTTTTTACGTCCGCATGCCCTTGCTGTCATCAACCACAGTTATTGGCGGTGGGCCTCGCCTTTGACTCAAAAGTAAGACTGCAAGGCAGCAGCTATCCTTTTAAGTCGCCTTTTACGACACGCAGGACCTACAGTGGTAGTATTCTTACACCCCTACCACAGGGTCACTTTTGCTGCTGACTATTATCTTCATAAATAGGGAATCATTTTTTTCAAATTATGACTGCAGATATTAAATCCTAAAATATTTTCGGCATTCCAGTGCCTTGGCTCTCTCTCTCTCTCTCTCTCTCTCTCTCTCTCTCTCTCTCTCTCTCTCTCTCTCTCTCTCTCTGTCGTTGTAATCAGTAACCATACACCTGCCTTTCTTCCACTGTTATATTTTCGCCTATTTATACAGCGAATAACAACCTCCCGAATGAACATCATCATTATCAAGTGTAATTAAGACCCAGAAAAGCCGGAGAGAAAGATTCAGCAAGGCTCTCCCTCACCGCACATTATCACGATCCTCACGGGAGTCCTGAAAGGATGGAGTCTGCTCCCCACCACCTGTCCTCCTCCTCCTGCTCCTCATCCTCCTCCTCCTCCTCCTCTCTACCCAGTCCCCTGATAATTACTTCCCTACGATTGATTAGCGTGTGTGTGTATGTGTCACGGGGGACACGAGAACGCTTTTGTTTACTTCTGCAAAAGGAAACCACAATGAGGTCATTATTTGTGGCCAGTTTTGGGTGGGGGTCGGGGGGTTGGGGAGGGAAGGTAAGCCAATCTGCAGAGGCTTCCTTTGTGTGGGTTCGTGGTGCATTTATTTATTTTTTTTAATACCCCTCTCCCCCCCCCACCCATGGTTATTCGACGTTGCTCTTTGTCTCGGGTATTTTCTTGCAAGTTTTCGCTGATGGGTATGACCCAGAATGAGATTAAAGATGGGGGTGCAGACGGATTAGCACACGCAAGAGGGAATGTGCTTTCTTTAGAGGGATACTCATGTGCTGATGTCTGCGGTTTCTAGGGGGGGGGGGTAGGCAAGATGCACTCGTTTACAGCCAATTCGTTTTTCTTCAGGCGCCAATTTAAACTGGATTACTAAGTCGAAAACATTTTATTGAAATTTTCGTATAATTATACATATTTTGTATATATACACATATATATAAAATTATATACACACCTTTTTTAATATAGATCTGAAAGACAAAAGTACCTTAATCCATCTCCTAACGTCTTCAAATCGCTGTCTTAATTGTTAATTATATATATATATATATATATATATATATATATATATATATATATATATATATATATAAAATTACTGATTAAGACAGCGATTTGAAGACGTTAGGAGATGGATTAAGGTGCATATATATATATATATATATATATATATATATATATATATATATATATATACATATATATATATATATATATATATATATATATATAATACTATAACAAAGACAGCGATTTGAAGACGTTAGGAGATGGATTAAGGTTATATATATATATATATATATATATATATATATATATATATATATATATATATATAATTACATATAGTATATTTATACATACACATATGTACTATATATATGCATACATACATACATACTACATAAATATACTTTATATGCATATACACACGTGTATATATATATACTATATATATATATATATACATATATATATATATATGATATATATATATATATATATATATATATATATATATATTATAAAGTTCTGTCTTGTAGCTTGCAGAAAAGTCAAATATTCCGATATGCAAGAAAACTAACACAGATCATAAAGGAGATCACTTGTTTTGATATTACAAGGCAAAGCGAGCAACATTCTCGCATTTAAATATATATATATTTTTTATTCAAAGATATGTAGACCAGTAGTATGATGGAGTTAATTTCCGATTTGACTGTTTCAGTTCGATTTTCATAATTCTCTATTAATTATGCTCCGTACTGGGAAGACTGGGCGAGTTTTCAATATGTCTCTGGCGTTTCAATGCAATCTTATAAACTCTCAATTAATCACGCATAGCTGATATTTAATTTTTAGTTGTCTGTAAAAGAAAACTATTGAGACGCGATAGCTTTGTCTGCCCTTCCGCACTTTTTTTTTTCTCCGCCCTCACATTTTTAAAACTACTGATGCTACAGGGCTGCAAATTGGTAAGTGGATTATCCACCTACCAATTATCAAATTTACCAAATTGCAGCCCTCTAGCCTCAATAGTTTTTATTTCATTTAAGGTTAAGTTTAGCCATGATCGTGCATCTGACACCACCAAGTCCAATTCCCGAGGCGTCGCAGACGCACATTCACTTGACCGCATCTGGGGAGTAACTGAGTGTTGTCTGGTTGTAGCTGAGAGTTAAATACTGCAGCATACCGAAGGTTTCATACAGTTTTATACGCTGTACAGCAAACTCGATTACGCTGAGGAAACTGGCGCATTTTTTACTTTTATCTTAGTTAAGGCTAAAGTTAGCCATAACCGTCCGTCTGGCAACGCTATAGACAGTTTCATGGGTCGCGGCTCATACAGCATTATATGCTGTACAGACAACACGGTTTATTCGGCGCATTTTTTACTTTTTATAATTCTTAACTAATTCAATCATTCTTAATCAGTTATGCACATTACGTCAAGGCTTTGAAAAATATCATTCGATTTCCTGACATTAAAATGAATCCTATGACTTTATTTGCAGATATCACTAACCGTCTCTGATTCATCTAATCTACTTGAAGTCATATTCCAAATTCTAGAGAGAGACCTTACCTTACAGACCTTACAGTTTCGTTCGGGTTGCCCAGGTCCCTCAGTGAGGCGCCTCTAATGTCTACCAGAGAGTTGCTAGTACATCTTCCGGTATATTTTGCATCTTCCAATCTTGGATGGTCTGGGATGCAGTTTAGATATTTGTCGAGCTTATTCTTAAACACATCTACGCTCACTCCTGATATATTCCTCAGATGAGCTGGCAACGCATTGAATAGACGCTGCACTTATCGATGCTGGTGCGTAGTGGATTAATGTCCTGTGTGGCTTTCCTTATTTTTCCTGGTATAGTTTTGGGCACTATTAATCTTCCTCTGCTTGCTCTTTCTGATATTTTTAGTTCCATGATATTTTCTGTTATTCCTTCTATCTGTTTCCATGCCTGAATTGATCATGTAGAGTTCCTTCCTCCTTTCTAGAAAACACGATTTTTTTACATTTTTTTAAAAATTTAATTTTAAAGGATTGTAGTCTTTCCCAGTAGTCAGGTCCTTAACTTCTTCTATTCTAGCTGTAAAGGACCTTTGTACACTCTCTATTTGTGCAATATCCTTTTGATAGTGTGGGTACCATATCATATTGCAATATTCAAGTGGACTAACGAACATATGTTTTATAAAGCATAATCATGTGTTTCAGCTTTTCTTGTTTTGAAGTGCCGTAACAACATTCCCATTTTGCTTTACATTTTGCCAACAGAATTGCTATTTGATCATTGCATAACATGTTCCTATTCATCATCACACCAAGGTCTTTAACTGCTTCCTTATTTGTGATTGTCTCATTATTAGGTCCCCTATATGCATATAGCTTTCCTTCTCTGTCTCCATAATTTATTGATTCAAATTCATCAGAGTTAAATACCATCCTATTTACCTCTGCCCAATCATATACTTTGTTAAGGTCTCTTTGTAGCGTTCCTATCTTCATCACAGGTAATTTCTCTACTTATTCTTGTGTCATCCGCGAAACTACTCACTACCGAATCCTTAACATTACTGTCTATGTCTTCAATCATAATAACAAACAATATTGCAGCTAGCACCGTACCTTGTGGCACACCGGATATTACCTTGGTTTCATCCGATTTCTCATCGTTTGCAATAACTATCTGTTTTCTGTTGTGTAAAAATTCTTTTAACCATCTTCCTACTTTATCTACGATATTGTGTTTTCTAATTTTCTTTGCTAATATATTATGGTCTACTTTGTCAAAAGCTTTTGCAAAGTCTAGATAAACCACATCTGTTTCATTTCCGCTTTTCATATTTTTGAATATGTTCTCACGGTGGACTAACAGTTGGGTTTGTGTACTTTTTTCCGGTACGAAACCGTGTTTGTCCCCCTATATTCAAACAAATTATTTTTTATTAAATGTTTCATAATATTTTTTCTTCATTACCCTTTCATACACTTTCATAATATGTGTGATGTTAGACTCACAGGCCTATAATTACTTGCCTCTTGTCTTGATCCACTTTTGAAGTAGGGGTGATATATGCTAAATTTGTGCTCATCATAAATCTTGCCTGTATCTACACTTTGTCTTAATAATATTGCAAGTGGCTTTGCGATAGAATGAACTACTTTCTTTAACAAAATAGCAGGGACTCCATCCGGCCCTGCAGCAGCTCCATTTTTTAATTTCATTAATTGCCTGCACAATATCAGCTTCATTAATTTTCTATGTCAGCTAAATATTCACTATTTTCTTCCCTTACTTCTATATCATTATCTTCATTATCATTCTAGGGGTGAATTCTCTCTTATATCATTCTGCCAGTATGTTGCAAATTTCCTTTTTTCTCATTCGTTAATCTCCCTTCAATTCTCAGAGAGCCTATTTCTATTCTTCTTTTATTCATCTTCTTCGCATATGAGTATAATAGTTTGGGGTTTTGCTTGATATTTATAGGGTTTTTTTCTTCCAAGTCCCGTTTTTCATTTTCTTTTGATTGTATAATCTTTTGTTCTGCATTTTCTATCTTACTTTTTAGTTCTATAACTTTCCATGCATTTTTTTCTTTTGCAAGACCTTTTTTCCACTTTCTGATTTTCTGGAACAAGATCCTTCTGTCTCTTGGTATGCATGAATGATGTTTACTTTTCTTTTCTTCTTCGGTATATATTTTTCCACTATTTTCTCCAATATTTTATATAATATCTCCGTATTTACCCTTATGTCATCACTTACGAAAATGTTATCCAATCTTTGTTTAATTCTTCATTAATTTCTGACCCATTTAATATTTTTTCTGTAGAAGTTGTATTTCCCATATCCTTCCCACTTTTTCATTTCTTGCATTATCTCTATTTTCACTTGCTCTGGAATGAACTGTTAATTCTATGACAATTATGGTCTGAAATACTCGCATTATAAACTATTATTTCTTTAACATAATTCATCTCGTTTCACAATACTAGGTCTAAAGTAGTTTTCCTTTCTTGTTGGCAGGTGATTTATTTGTTGAATGTTTTGTATCTAGTAGCATCTTAATGCTTTCAAATTGCCTCTTATCTTCTGCACTACTATTACTCTCTTTTTTATATGTATAAGTACAACCACAATCTCCTATTCGTTCTTTCCATTCTACGAAAGGAAGTGAAGTCACCAGATAGGAGAATAGTCCAGTCCTGATTTCTACATATATCATCCAATTTTTAAATTATTAAGTCAAACTCTTTAGTATTAGGAGGTCTATATATTACTATGTTCATCAATTTTTCTGATTCAAATTCTACCGCTATTAGTTCACATTTTGAGTTACTACATTTCTCATATATTTTTTCCTTGTTTTTTGTCTTTCCCATATATTGCAGTTCCCCCTTGATTCCTATTTTTTCTATCTGATCTATAAGTTTGGAACCCTTTTATTTGATCATCATTCCCAGTCTCTTGGGAATACCAGGTTTCACTAATATTCATTATATCTATTTTCTTTTCATTTTGGGTTAGTTCTTCTAAGTACTCTATTTTTCTTTTTGAGTTACTCGTAACTAAACCCTGCGCATTCATCACTATGATGGTTTGCGTGTTTTCCCTCCTTCATTTAATACTGGTAGTAATAAGGATTTTCCCATGTCTCTTTCCTGTTCTGGTATGTTGTTCTTTTTTTCATTTCCAGAAATTCTGACATTAAAAAATCCAACTTTTCCATAATATTTGATCTTCCTTCATCATAATTATTCATTTTGTGTCTGAATCTGCAATTTTCTCCGTTTCTGCAATATCCTCTTGCATAATAAATACAGTTATTATCTCTTGAGTAGAATTTTCGGAGCTGATGCTTTGAAATTTTTTGCTGGACACCTCTGCATATCTCATTGGTGGTTTGCTTTTCTCTTTTACCTGATATTCTTGATTTCTCTCTTTATTTGTTTCTTTCTTATTTTGGATTTTATTACTTGGTTGGTTATTTATTTGATTATGATTCATGGCTACAGGGTGCATATATTTGCATTTTTTGTCGAACTTACATCCTTTTCCTTCTTTTAGGTTTTTACATATTTTTGGATGCAGATCTCTGCAATCATCCCCATATCCATCTAAGTATGCACATTTACCATATATTTCATAGTTTTGACATATCTTAGGATGTTTGTAGTAACATCTTTCTCCAAATCTGCAATTCCCTCTTTTCAGAGAGAGAGGGAGAGAGAGAGAGAGAGAGAGAGAGAGAGAGAGAGAGAGAGAGAGAGAGAGAGAGAGAGAGAGAGAGAGAGAGAGAATTCGGCTGCCCACTGTTTGCTGCTGGAACCAGCGAAATGGATTTGAATATTCATTCCTTATAGATGCAATTGGAAAGGGGGCTAGAATATGCATGAACAAAGATAAAGAGGTCAGCTTAGGCCATCTTGTCTTGAGGTATGGCAAATCCCATGCCAAAACAGCTCCTACTCAGAGAGAGAGAGAGAGACAGAGACAGAGAGAGACAGAGAGAGACAGAGAGAGAAGTCGACTCGATTTTATTTGTTATTCGTTTTTTTTCCAAAAGCACACACAATAATGAGGCTTTGCTTGCATCTCTAATTTTTATCTTATATTTTCAAAAGTTTTATGAAAAACAGCGGATAATTTATTACAAATTGCTTTGTATTTCTCCTTCTTTATATTGCTTTATTATGCTCTGTTTCTCAAGGAAATAATTCCGTCAAGAGTTGTCTATATTTAGATCAAGATATATTCGAAACTGTGGGCACAACCAAGCATATTCTTTTCTATCTCGTATCACAGAAGTACAGCAAGCAAGGCTATGAAAGGCCTTGGCCTTTATCTATATACTGCAAGACTTGAACACAATGAATTAAAAAAGGACATTGAACTACTAATACTTTTTGGATTGGTTACTTAGGTTTAATCAGGCATTATGCCTGTATACAGACAAAACCGGCACAATAGTTTTCTTTTACAAAAAAAAAAATAAAAGGGGTCTATACGGAGTTTTGCACTCAAAGAGAAATCTACCTTTTGAAGGAATCTGGATTACCCGTAGTTATATTCATCTGCTTTTATCAGTATGTATGTGAATGTGTAAACACTGCTGTTTCTTTTATATATACGAGTAAAAGGAGGAAGGACATACTGTATGAAATGTGAATATGAAGACCCAGGTTATCTAACCCAGTTAATATTTGAAGGAAAATAACCTTGAACTAAACAAATTTGGTTGACACTATACGACTTTAAAATACGCCATTCGAAACTGCGTTCTTTCTATTTTTTT